>NC_139344.1:222370773-222519171 GCF_055883805.1 Amblyomma maculatum | reverse complement strand
TTTGAACTAAAATTTTATATATATATATATATATATATATATATATATATATATATATATATATATATATATATATATATATATATATATATATATATATATATATATATATAAAACCTTAGTTCAAATATATATATATATATATATTTCATACCAAATTAAGGCCCTTTTTCATTTCTTTGCCCAAGTTTCGTTCGCTGGCTTGAAAATTGACAGATTGTAAGAATAGGGCACCCCTGAGCCAACAACCCAATTTCTTCTTGCAAAGAATCTGAAGGAAAGTTGTTGGGACCCTTAAACAACCTTTTGTTGGCTCCCTAAAGTTATGTATTCTCTTAAACCAGCTTTTCGATTGTTTGAACTTGAATCATGTTGGTAATTTTGAGTGAGTATAGAAACGAGTATTTTGAAAGTATGAAGTGCGATAGTGTTTTAGAAGACTGTATTTGCGAACAATTCATGGCCTCATTCTTCTTCAGGGGTAAAACATGCTTTCAAATCGCGTAAAACTAAATTTACAAAGTGTAAATTTGGGGCTAAATTTAATTAAAAATTAAGATAAAATGATAAAATAACAATAAAACAAAACTAAATTAAGAAATAAAATCAAAATTACCTGAAAAATAACAATCTTGACCTGACAAAATTCCCCCCCCCCCCCCCCCCCCCCTCAAAAAAAGGTCCGGAGTCCCTGCCGCCCCCTGCTACGCTTTCCTTCCCTTCGAATCCAGTTTGTTACTCTAAGCGACCATCGGTTATCCTCTCTCCGCACTACATGTCCTGCCCATGCCCATTTCTTTTTTATTGCTTGATTATACGTAGCGAGGCGTAAAATATGACTGACGAAATATGGAGCGAATAGGGTTAATTATGTGTGCATAACTTTTCATGTACGCTTCCTGGAACTTCCAAGTTCTATGTCATCTCTTCGCGTCTACATGATCCCTGTTCAAAAAGTCGACTGCGGGTGAACGCACCTCACCACTTCCTTTCGTGCTAAAGAGCAAAGCAACCCTTCAGGCGTTATTGTAATCTGAGTTTCGTTGTCGACCAGTTTTTCTTTGTGTAGTAGGCGTCTTTTTGCTCAGAGCAAGCGTTTTACCTTATGCTTAACTTCAGAACAAGCCTTACCTTATTCTTAACTTCAGAACTAGCTTTGGTCGGGCCGGACTCAGTAGAGCGATAATATAACGGGCCCGTGCAGGGCCCGTGCTTGAAGCTCAAGGCCTGGGCCGGGCTCAGGCTTTAGGTCTCGGGCCCGGACCGAGCCCCATATTCAGGACCGAGCAGTGCTCTAAATTCTGTACAGTGTCCCAGAATAGTATACCTTATTAATACCGTTTCTGTTCGCGACCGCAACCGTTTCTGTGTTCAGTTAGCCGCGCTTTATACATTGCCTCTCTGCGGCAGAGGTCGTAGCGCCATCTATTAGCTAGAACTCAAAACATACAGCAGTGTCTTGGGTACTCACTTTTTGCATGTCGGTCACGTCAGGTCACGTTACAATAACGCCGTAGAACTTGCGTCACTATTACGTATAGCCAACCTCGTCCTCCTTCCCCTTTCTGAGCACGTTTTTTTTTTTTCTTCTTCTTTTCTTTCCTTTCCCTCCAACGCCCGAGTGGCAGCCCGCGTATGCGACTGCTGCGCTCTCGTTTTTCATGCGTATTTCTTCACATTTTTTTTTTAACTTTTTTTGCACTTCCTGCGGGAAGTGGAGCGCGTGGCCAGTCTCCAGAGAAATTTTAGGCGGCCGGCGACACTAGAGTCTTGTGCAACCTCTTCCTCTCGCTTCCCGCTAAGAAACGTTTGCTGCGCATCGCTTCGTTTCATAACCTCGGCTTGACGGCGTGAACAATGTCATTATAACTAAAAAGCAAGAAATCTTTCAAAAAGCGAATAAGCATGTAGGCGTGACATCTCTTCGAGCTGCGCTCGCTGCTCATTTGCTCCCGCTGCACTCAATATAAAAAATCGCTTAGTATGAAAGAGACAGTTTTCACAAAAAGAGAATTCGTTTTTCTTTTTTTTTTTTTTCCTATATAAGGTCGAAAATTTCTTTTGGATATACGCGCCAAAAGGAATTATAGTAAGCAGCAGAAGAAAAAAAGTATTCTTGGCGCATACGGAGCAATCGTTTATTGAGTGCTAAAACTTTATACTCTTTCATATATTGAGCGACATTTTACAGACCAATAAGGTTCTGGTTCGCATTTGCGCTGTGTAAAATAGGGCAAGGCTGCGGATAAGCAAGAGAGAAGTGCGTTTAGTTGCAACAGCTAGGTAGAAATTAAGGTGGCGAAATGAAAAAAAAAAAGAGAGAGAAAAATAGAACAGCATGTAGAAATCAGGCTGAAAACTGGGATATTTGAAATCAGGTAGTGGAGAAAAGGAAGAAAGGGTGGGGAGGAGGAGGAGGAGGTGAATTCGAATTTAGGTAGGCATACGATGCCTCTAATTGGAGTGTAGCACTGCTACATGTGAAGGCAAATTAAATTAGACAGACGAAGTACATGGACGCGAGAGTTGCACATGATCTCTTACCAGCAAGGGAGCTTTTCAGCTTAAGTGTCTTTCATATTTTTTTGGCAGCAATATTTACAAGAACTATAAGTAGCTCAAATGTCATCTCTCTCTCCCCCCCCCCCCCCCCCTCACCCCATCGCCTATTCTAATCTACCTGCTCGTACAGTCGGATTCAACTAAAGACACAAAGCGCCAGATGGGCCCCTCAAAGCAGGTCCTTCAGCCAAAAGCGCCGACCAATCCTCATGATGCCGTGTTTAATCTCTAACCCAGGTAGCACCGAACATTAGAATAATGTTATAAATTTGTTATCTGAGTTGCCTGAATGTTGCTTAGCATTCTGTGACATAAAAATAACATTAGTAGAGCATTCAAAATAAACATTGGTTGGTTGGTTCACAGGAAGGAAA
This sequence comes from Amblyomma maculatum, assembly GCF_055883805.1. Lineage (NCBI taxonomy): Eukaryota > Metazoa > Arthropoda > Arachnida > Ixodida > Ixodidae > Amblyomma > Amblyomma maculatum. The sequence continues at coordinate 222,516,235 of NC_139344.1, read as the reverse complement.
GGCGCAGTATCTGTCACACTTGCTCTGTGGACACCTGAACCGCGCCGTAAGGGAAGGGAGGAAGGGAGAGTGAAGTTGGAAAGAGAGAAAGGGGAGCCGTAGTGGAGGGCTACGGAGTAATTTCGACCACCTGGGGTTCTTTAACGTGCGCTGACATCGCACAGCACACGGACGCCACTTCGTTTCGCCTCCATCGAAACGCAGCCGCCGAGGTCGGGTTCGAACCCGGGAGCTCCGGCACAGTGGTCGGGCGTCTTACCACTGCGCCACCCCGGCGGGGCTCAAAATAAACATATTTTATGATCCAAATATTACTTTAACACTTAGGAGACAATATTAGAACGACATTTGTTTGTTACATTAAAATGTTCACAATGCAGCATAAATATTGAGTAACATTATCATAACATTCAAAAGTCAATATTAGTAAAATATGTCAAAATAAACATATTTTACTAATATTGACTTTTGAATGTTATGATAATGTTACTCAATATTCATGCTGCATTGTGAAAATTTTAATGTAACAAACAAATGTCGTTCTAATATTGTCTCCTAAGTGTTAAAGAAATATTTGGATCATAACTATAAAACAACATAGCATATATATATATATATTTCAAACACTAAGTCCCAGCACTTTTGCCCTTTTTCTTCCAGTAACCATGTTTTTTCAATAACACTTCTTTGCAACTAGAGCTTTGAGATGATGCCCACCGTAGAATGCAAGCACAGCCCTAATATTTTCCAAGAAAGAATTGCTTATTATCCATTCACCACTGTCACTCAAGGAACACCCGTCGGTGATGGTTTTAAAAGGTTAGCTCTATGCTATTCGTTCAGAGGTGAGTGTAGGAATGGTGCTGTATTGTGGAGTTGTGTTGTATTGTGTTCTTTGTAAAGCGTGGAAGCTATGTACCACCACGAGCAGTGGGCTTACATGCTCGTGCAAGGTTACTCTACTTAATAAAATATGTTATAAATAATAATAATAATAACATAAATATGTTATATTTATGTTGCATAAATATTAGATTTATGTTGTTTAAATGTTTATGGAAACATTGCACCAATATTTATATGTAACATTGCTAAAACATTAGAAAAAAAGGACTTTAACAACGTCAAAATAACGTTCGACTAAAACAAAACTGTAACATTGCTCTAATGTTTCGGTGCTACCTGGGAAGTCGTGGTATAAGCGCCCTTCTCCCGTTAGGAGACGGCGTCGCGAGATTCCGGTAAGGGAAGGCTGCGGGCTGTTGGTGTTCCATGATCTATATACCAGTATTTTCCTGTGTTGCGCTGGTATGCATATACGTCATGAGAATCGGTCAAAGATGCGGGGGCATCCTCTTTAGGAGCAAAAGCCTATTTTTTAGGAGAAGTGTCCGACAGGTAAAGGTTAGCATGGTCTCGTTACGGTTGATTCAGTTGCTTTTGTGTTCGGCTACTGATGCCAAGGTCGCATGTTCAATCCCATCCCGACGGTCGCCTTTTGATGTAAGTAAAAAAAGAAACAACAACAACAACAAAAATGTGCTGCGTGATTTCAGCGTACGTTAAGGAACCTCAGGTGGTCTACGTTCTTTTATAGCATCTTTCATAGCCTACGAGTCGCTTCTAAAAGATTGCCACATTAATTTTTTTTTCTCTCATTACCAATTTTATCGGAAACCATTGTGTTTTTTTTTTTTTTTTTTTTTTTTTTTTTTTTTTCATCTAAATGCCCCTGTACACGGGTCGCAGTGTGAAAATGGAGCAATGCTAATGGTTTTGATTTAGTTATGATCGGGCACCTAGAGAACCCGAGATAGTGATCACAGAACAAACCGGCAAAAAGCTCTTGACATTACGAGACTATACTGTATATTAAAGAACGTGTGCACCGAGGAAAAGCGAGCGCTCAAGAGGCAACAAGCGATACTCTATGTAAACCAAGATGGCACAAAGAATTTTCGCACAGCGGCTGTTTTACCTTACACATGACGCTGTGATCGCAGCGAATGACAGTATCATCCTGCGTAACGCCCTGAATAACACCAGTGGTACGCGTGACATCATGCGGTCAAAAAGTAACTCCAAAAGCGATCGCTGGCCCACGCGGCCCTGTAAAAAACGTTTCGAGACATCCCACTGACTGTGTAGGTCCCAATTTTTCAGTTACAGTACTATACTCTTGCGTGTGTTGTTTGTTGGAATCGAATAAGCGCACGACTGCAATGAGTGGAGTGGCCGGTTATTCAATGTTTCTGTGATAGAACTATGTGCCCTGCACGTTAGACAAACATCACACCCAGCCCTAAGACAGCCAGGGCTATAAATTGACTTTTGCCTCCATTACCGACATGTAAATGGACCCACGGTGCCCCTTTCACGTAGTAGGATTTTGAAACGCGGATAATTTCTGGCCATTCTTGGCGCGTTTCAAGTCACTGTTCGCATGCGGACGCTTTGCTCACGGGTCTTTTCTCTGCTTTTCAGCGCATTCTCAACATAACTTTCTCAGGGTTATTTACGAACCTAAGACGAAAAATAGTTAAGAAAAACCGCTCCACCAGGCTCGAACAAACCTTTCCATGCATTTCCTCCCATAGCGTGCCAGCCGTCGTCTGCTACGGCAGACATATGCCGCACACTGCTGCCGCGCGCGCCGCTGCTTCCGCTGCGCGCGCGCAGCGCGCCCGATTTTGTCTGGCAACCGGACTTCCAGGGAAGGTCACGTCCTCGTCTTTTCGGGGGAAGGTGATCTCGCCGGTATTTGCTCGTCGGGCATAGCAGTTTGAGCTTGCAGCGAGCATGGCTTTCGTCTCCCGCAGATTGGCCTGCACGTTAGCCAGGCATTTCCCGAAGCAAGCACTGAAGCTTGCTCCCGTTCACGAAGCGATAAGTGTACTCGCACTACGAAAGCTTTCGACCACGCCATGTTCATATGCTGCCGCCGGTTCAGCTGAGGTTTCCACCATCCTCGAAGAGCGCATTCTGGGACAGACCTCTGCAACCAACCTGGAAGAAACAGGCCGCGTGCTCAGCATCGGAGATGGCATCGCCCGTGTCTACGGTCTCAAAAACATTCAAGCTGAAGAGATGGTGGAATTTTCCAGTGGTCTGAAAGGTATGGCCCTTAACTTGGAACCGGACAACGTGGGTATTGTCGTATTCGGTAACGACAAGCTTATTAAGGAAGGAGACATAGTGAAGCGTACCGGGGCTATTGTTGACGTACCAGTTGGGCCGGAGCTGCTTGGTCGCGTTGTGGATGCCCTTGGAAACCCCATAGATGGCAAGGGACCCGTCGCATGCAAGGGTCGTGCTCGTGTCGGCATAAAGGCGCCGGGCATCATCCCTCGCATTTCAGTGAAGGAGCCTATGCTTACAGGCATTAAGGCAGTAGACAGCTTGGTTCCTATTGGCCGTGGACAGCGGGAGCTGATTATCGGAGACAGGCAGACCGGAAAAACTGCTATTGCAATCGACGGTATTATTAACCAGAAGCGTTTCAATGACGGCTCGGACGAAAAGAAAAAGCTGTACTGTATTTACGTTGCAATTGGGCAAAAGAGGAGCACAGTAGCCCAGATCGTAAAACGGCTGACCCAAAGCGACGCCATGAAGTACACAATCATCGTAAGCGCCACAGCCTCGGACGCTGCTCCGCTGCAATACCTCGCACCCTATTCTGGTTGCGCCATGGGCGAGTACTTCCGTGACAACGGCATGCATGCCCTCATTATTTACGACGACTTGTCCAAGCAGGCTGTCGCCTACCGGCAAATGTCCCTGCTGCTGCGGCGACCTCCAGGCAGGGAGGCCTACCCTGGCGATGTCTTCTACCTCCACTCCCGTCTTCTTGAGCGAGCAGCCAAAATGAACGACACCTTTGGTGGAGGATCCCTGACTGCTCTGCCAGTAATCGAGACGCAGGCCGGTGATGTCTCGGCCTACATTCCCACCAACGTCATTTCCATCACTGATGGCCAGATTTTCCTTGAAACTGAATTGTTTTACAAGGGCATCCGGCCAGCCATCAATGTAGGCTTGTCTGTAAGTCGTGTCGGCTCAGCCGCCCAGACTAAAGCCATGAAGCAAGTCGCCGGTTCAATGAAGCTAGAACTTGCTCAGTACCGTGAAGTTGCTGCCTTTGCACAGTTTGGTTCTGACTTGGATGCAGCCACTCAGCAGCTGTTAAACAGGGGTGTCCGACTCACAGAGCTGCTGAAGCAAGGCCAGTACACACCAATGGCAATTGAAGACCAAGTCGCCGTAATCTACACAGGTGTTCGTGGCTACCTAGATAAACTAGACCCTTCCCATATCAACGAATTCGAGAAAGAGTTTCTGCAACACATTCGAAGCCACCACAAGGACATCCTTGCTACCATCGCTCAAGAAGGTCACATTAGTGAAGCCACAGATGCAAAATTGAAGAGCATTGTCACTTCATTCATAGCTACATTCTCGGCGTAATTTTTTTATACTTGCACTGCCTCAACTGCCCTGTCAACATTTCTAGTCTGTGTGTAAGACAAGTAGAAATGTATAGACTAGACTTGTGCAAGAATTTAATTTATCTGCTGTAATGTCCTGGTGACAATAAATTACAAAGGAAACCAGAATGCGGCAAGGTTTTTTTGATCGTATCATTGCAAACTGTTTCATGGTTTTTTAAAAGTTCTCTTCGAAGATATGTGATCACTGGTAGCAGCAGCAGATTTTTATTTGGTAGGCACATCTGTTTAACACATAATTTTGTGCTTTTTTTTGCAGGAGTGCCTTTGGAGGTTCTGTAATTTTTGGTTGCTGTTTTTGCTTTCTGTACTTGTATGTGTGCCTTTACTATATAACTTAAAGTTTGAAGTTTTAACTTTTTCGAAGCTGTCGGGTAAGCGGAAACACTTGTTATCCACTTACTTGGCACCCCTTCGCACTATGCAGTTGTGCTTCCTGGAAAGTATTTTCGTCATTCCTTTCTTTAATAGCCATTTAGGCTGTTTTTGCCTCTAACTCTAATTCATAATGAAAGTACCACAACACTGTTGCAAACTTTCTCTGCAAGCTTTTAGTTTTGCTCTCCATGGTGGCATGCCTACTTTTTTGAAATGTACCGAACATCGAGACGGGGCAGAACACTCATCACATGCATTGCAAATGCTTTCCATATCGTTTCTCGGACGATTCTGAAGAACCGTGCTTGATTGCGATTAACAAGGCTGTCAATCAGTGCAACCAAAACCCAGTTCAGGAATATGGTCATTCCTTTTGCAGATGTAATGCGGAGTCCTTCCATTTTTGTGACCTGTAAAAGCAATATTTTGAATGTATAGGTTTTGTGGAAAGCATCTCTACTCCAAGCATTTGTTGCTGCATGGGCCTACAGTCCAGCACAATAAATTCATTGGGCAAGCACAGCCATGTTCAATAAGACATGCTGTAGTATGATGGTGGCTGTGTTACTATTTGCAGCTTAAGCACAAGTGACTGTCTGACAGTTGAATGTGCCATAATATATAGCTCCAAACATGGGGAAACTGCTCTGAACACAAATCTTTTGATAGGCAGCTAAACAAATTTCGTGCACTTTTGGTCTTTCATTGCTATGTAAGTGAGGCCCAACTCTTGATGTCTTTTGGTAGTGATACTGAGCCTGGTAGTGCACTTTTGCTTTTAGTAAAGTGTAAATTTCCAAAAGGAGGCAAGAACTGACCTCTAATGTCTGCAGTTTTGGGCGACCACTGCAGATGGCAATTTCTGTGTAGATATGGAGGTGCTGCAGACGTGCCTTGAACTTCCCCTTCATGTTGAAATTAGATCGCACTGTCGTGTAGTTCCCAGTAACATTTAGGTCTTGCACCTGCATGACACAATGTATGCTGCTTTGTCATCTCAAATCTATTTGCATTCAAATAAATGTTTCCGTCAAGCAAGGTGCTTGATGTTCTAAGCGAACATGGTAAAACGCATACACTCGATCGTCAGCGGTCGTCGCGACTACTGTACATGGTGGACAACAAACATTTTTAGCGCTAGGCATATTATGAACCGTCTATGCAATCTGGGTGAGGCAAGTTATGTGCGAAGGCCTCCTCCTTCAGTACAACCGTTCTAGTATGCATATCATGTTAGACATTGGCAGCTCGTGCACGTACTGTTAAAGAAGTGTTAATCAACGCAGTGATGCTAAGCAACAACAGTAAAGAAAGGGGGGGGGGGGGGGGGGGCCTGGCATTTTCGATGTAAATGAAGGGCGACCACGTGAGGCCGACTGACGCCCCTGCGTCCGAGGTCAGCGATTTGTCTCCAGATGGCAGCACGCACCAATGCTTGTTCGCTGCGCGCGCGCGGTACCTTGTGGGTAGTGAGGAATGTCGGGGTCTCTCTCAATGTAAACAATGAGAACAGTTCACCTTGCTCAGGCTCAGACCAATCGGTCGTCCAATGCTAAAAACCATTCATTTCTCGCAAAAATTCCGATTTTTATCCGCATATCCTTCCTGTGCGGAGGCGGTTACCTAGTGAATACCGTGACCGTAAAGCTGCACCCGACAAAGCGCACAAAAATTAGATACTAAGTGAGGCTGAAGGTATTTGATGCAAAATATTTCCTTGACCTTATGTCACTCAGGGGCGAATCTCTTATGGGCAAACTGACGACTGATCGGGGACGATAATGTGATCAGCGCGAAGATATGCAAAAGTATGCCCAAAGAGCGACTTTATCCCATGTCCGAACAAACGGTACATTTTCCGAGGGGTTTCTGTAGGTGTCTGTTGCGCGAGGTGAGCTCATGGCTTCCCGCCAGTTGTGTGTGACCCTTAAAGATGTTATTGGCAAAACTGTTTGACAAATTATTCATTAGAAGGGTGTTAGCAACAGCACCGGTGACTTGTCAGGATGGCCGAGCGGTCCAAGGCGCTGCGTTCAGGTCGCAGTCCGGTCTTCCGGGCGTGGGTTCGAATCCCACTTCTGACATTACTTTTTGTCTTTTGCAAAATATTAATTACCTTAGTCATAGCGTCAGAAGACTGACATTTGCAGCGCTTAAACTCTGGCACCAACGGAGGGTCGTCTCTGCTGTTTGCAGCACAGGGAGTGAGAGAGAGAGAAAGCGGTTCGTGGCCTGCTTTGCACATTGTTTTATAAAACTGGGAGAAATTATATATCACCGTCGCGGTTTATAGAAAAAATGCTGATTAAAACTCACTGCCAAATTGCCGAAATAACAGATAAATGTTCTAACAACCACTGACAGGATTAAAAGATGGCAGCCTGCTAAACCCCGAGACCTCCCTTTACCCATGCCTTCCGCTCTCTAGAGAACGTATCCTTCCCATTATAAAATATTTAGGAATGAGCCGCTTTGTGCGCAGTAACCTAGTCCTCATGCGAGACGGTAGGCTGAAATGAAGCAGTCCGTCTGTAATTGTCGCCATGTGGCAGTGTTATGCGGCTGTGTTTGTGGAATGTGGTGATTTGATAAGTAGAAAGGGCGGATGTGGCCTTTTGAGCGTGGTTGGGTGCCTGATTGTCCAGGGCGTGGGAGGAGAGTTCTCGGGCCAGCGCATGAACGCGCTCATTTGTCCAGGATCCCCGCCAAAGTAACCGTTCGGTCGAGAGAGGTGGCTGTGTCGATAAGAATATGATGGGTGGCCAGTGTCGCCACGCCCTTTAGGTAGTGGCGGTATGCGGCCTGAGAATATGTGCAAATTTCGGTTATGTCTTTGTCACTGGTGGAGTGGGCCAGCGAAAGTGCGATGGCGGCTTGCGTTGGCGGTTCCTGCAGGCACTGCAGGCGAATTGGTTCGGATAGTAGCAGCGGCTCCTACTGTGCAGTTTGAGTAGGCTGCGATCTGTCATGATAAACTGTACTTTAGAATTCTCTGCCGTGTCGACATACATGATATCGGAGTGGTTCCATATCTTTTGGTGTAATAAGTCCGGTTTCCCCCCTCATTGTGACATCTGTGGCGTGCCTAAATCCATACCTTTCTACCACCTGTGGGAATGTCCTTCCCCACAGGTAGTATCCCCCATCCCACTCATTCTTCCTGAGAGGCTGCTTTGCGGTCCCGGCGGCCAGAAATGGCTGGTGAGTTGGGCTTTATGTGAAGCTCAAGCCAGTGGACTCATGTACCAGTAAGGGACCACCCTGGAAGTTTATCTTTGTCTGATAAAGTCCATATCCATCCAAAGCAGTCCTAATTTTACCTGTACCTTCCGCTCTCTGGAGAACGGCTATCTTTTCATGAGCTACAGAATGCACCCAGACAGATTCACTGAGCGGAAGCTTAAATGAAACAATTATTTCTCAGTTATCCTCAGTACCCTTCTAACGCCCCGAAGCAGGAACACTACAGCACATGTGGCTACCTGGGGTGTTCTCGGAGCGCGAGGGTGAATTTGCGTTTCGCATTCATCGAAATGTGCCCTCCGCGGCCTGTATTCGATCCCGCGACCTTCGGCCAGAACCGCGAACGCCAGAGGCAGTCAGTCCATTAGGCGAGTCCAATCAATTATCCAGTATTTCAGTTCACGGTTTACTTTACGTGGTATCTTCCCGCGGCTATGCGCTGGTCACTCAGCACTAATAGTTGATGGTTGCAAAGAATGACCAAACATTTCAGGGGCCTTTTCTGAGCATGACAGGCGCGGACAAAAGTACACGGAGCACGACAGTTTCGCGCGTTGCGTTATTGAAAGTGGCAGCTGCACGTGGTATGTGCAGGTAGTAGACACTAGTGCGCTTCCTCGTGTACAAATAATGTTTCATTATGTCCAATACGAAAAGTGTACTGGAACGTGCGTAACTGCTAATTGATCGTTAATGGATCGCGATTAACTGCTCCTGTCTGAATTGTATATCGGGCCCGCCAGGCAGCGACAACTGCCGCAAATCGACAACTGAGTGTGCTGTTCGAACGCTTTAGACAATTGGGGATGTCGATCTGTAACATCATGGTCTGTACTAATCGTGTGGGGCATGTCAATAGTTTTCATCAATAATTCATAAATGACACGGTAAAGTGTGATCGATTAGGATAGCGTATGTGTTCAAGGGGCGTCTATGCTGAAAACCGCACCAACTGAGATTGGCCTATGGCTGACCGTCCATTAACGACTGGGCAGAACTCGGCAGCCGATATTCTCGGCCAGCCCATGCAGGCTCAAAGGTGGGTCTTTGGGTAGCTGCCAGTTACGCTGGCTAATAGTTGACCAAATACTTTCAGCAAAGTATCGGCAAACCGTCGGAAACTAGTCTGCACCCAAAGCTCGACAGCCAAGATTTACAGGGCTTAGCGTGAGACAGACGAGGACAGGAAAGGGACACAGGACGAGCGCAGTGTCCTCGTCTGGCTCACGCTAAGCCTCCCAGTAAATCATGACCTACCAACTGGCCCAGAACACCACTTTAGTCAAGCTCGGCAGCCAAACATAGCCCAAAGTAGGGCGTGATTGGCCAAGTACGTTGAGCCAGCCACAGGTCACGCGCAATAGGCAGACTGAAATTTGCAACAAAGTTGACAAGCCTAACCTATGTTGCACTGGCAATGTACAGGTGCACCAAAAGTAAGATGGAGCATGCGAGTTGTGGCCGAACTGGAAAAAACAAAGTGTTCTGTTGAAGCATATACAAAAAACAAAAAAAAAAAAAAAAAAAAAACTAGAAAAAAACTTCATACCAGCGCGCTCTATCAGTAGATGCGCAGCAGAGAGCGAGAGTACATTGGCACATACGGCTGGCCCATCTCAGTGACCTGATGCTCACCATTTTGCTGCCGTGAGCGAAACTGCGCTGAAGCCATAAAAAATTCGCCAGGGGCTCTTTCAATGTTTCATGCAAGGGTTTATTTTTGCCCTAGCTATGGAAAAATGTTGGCCTTCGGATGCGTACATTTTTTGCTTCGTCAGGGAATGGCCCCATGGCACCATCTCTGTGGTTCGCGCTTCATTTGGCGCCGAGTTTATGCGCGAGCTATGGAATACAAATGCTTGTACATCGATTTGAAAAGTGTGGTCAAATTTTGTTTCGCCCAAAGAAACGCATGAAAAAAACAATAGCCTGCATGTGTTCTCTGCGTTGTCTTTATGATACAGATAGGCGCTCAGTGGCATAGCAAGTGAGCTGATTGAGGATCACTTCTTTCGACACAAGTTGGCGTTTTTAAATTGGGGGAAACAACGCGTTGTTTATGAAATTTTTGTAAAAATCGAGGTTGCCTCTGATTTAGTCACCCGCGATAGGCTGTATTTTGCTAACATGCAAGGTGAAATGGGCAATGTTTTGGAGACAATTTAAAAAGTTAAAGTAGCTTCCAAAGACACTGGTAACATAACTGAGATCATTTTGAGAAAGTTGAAAAGGAGTGTAGCTCGTATAAGCCTCAGCATGAGTGTAGATAACCTTTGGGAGGCTGTAAAGAAGTAGGGCAACCTCCGAGAGCGACCCGGGTATATCGACTCTTTGTACGAGTATCTTCCTCGCCGCATGGCCTATGTAGTCATCGGGCGTGGGAGCACGTGTTTTCCATCTACCAGCCTTTCTCTATTCATTGTTGAACTTTATGTTCCCTAATGTGAGAAAGCCAGTTTGTGTCGATGCAAATAGTATTCTGTCAACTCACTTGCTATGCCGCGTCAACCACCTAATTTTATCGAAGACTAACGCAAGCCAATACATGCATGCTATTACTTTTTGCATGCGTTCCCTTGAGCCAGGCGAAATTTTTACTGCACTTTCCAAAGCGATGCAGGAGCATTTACACTCCTTAGTGCACTAACTCGCCGCCAAGTGAAGCGCAAACTACGGCGGTTACGCAGATAAAAATTGCAATTCCTGACCAAGCATAAAGCGCACGCACTGCCCGGACAAATAACAAACCGTTCCTTGAAGTACTGAAGGTGTCCCTGTCGCGAAATGGTAGCAGCTGCGTGGCTTCGCTCGTGGCGGCGATAGCGAGGATATCACGTTATCGAGATGGGTCAGCCAGATGTGCAGACGTCCCGACTCTCACTGCTGCGTATCTGCGGATAGAGCGCGCTGGCATGCAGTTTTTTTCCCGTTCAGCCACCGCTTGCGTGCTTCGTTCTATTTTTTGTGCATCTGTACATAGTCTGTTGAATCCTGCTGCTTTCCGTGAATCCGTTGCATGCAGCAACATATGAACTGGTCTCAGAAAGGCGCCTTCTTGACGATTAGCACGTATGTTTTTAAAGCGAAAGCTTCACAACGACATGTACTATACCAAAACCAACCTGTCCGGTCGCTTGACCATCGAGAAGGTGCTGTGACCTTGACCTGATTAAGTGTAGGTGTACACCATCCCGTGGTGTGGGCTCAAAAGTATACTGCGCGCGCTTTCCTTTCCACAAAACCTAACTTGAAGAAAAAAATACGAAAAAACATTCCCGGATTGTAGAGGCGGTGTTACAGGGGCTATCACGGTAAATTCTCAAGGCGAAGCTTGAGCTTTCCCCCAATCAATCTGTCAAACCATGCATAACCATGCTTAACACAGCCTTCGCTCGTATCGTGACGTTCGTCATTCAGGCTAGCCCCACATTTCTTAGCGAATTCATTTGCTTAATATTCGCACAAAAACGGCAGAGCAGACTTTAAAAAAAAAATCATTAGTAACATGATCAAGCCCTATTTTATTTTCCTTTTTGCTGTAGCAAGCATAAAAATAACTGAAATAGCTACCCTCGACTTACGTGGGTCACTGGCTCTAATATGAAGGCCTCATGTAGTGGATATATAAGCTCGCTGAAAGTTGCTGTTATGTGTGCACAGCGCGGTAGCGTCTTCTGTTTCGTAGTGTTTCGTTGATGCAGTGATTCTTGCACGTATGACAGGTTGGTCATGACTGCGATGGAAATGTTTGTGTTAATTACACAACTGAAACGATGACCTTGATCCTATGTTGTCCAGCGTCGACAGGAAACCATGGCCGACTTTGGTCCCAATCTAGGTCAACAAGGTTGGGTTTAGTTATTTGCCGTGCATCGGCCGACCTTTGGCTTCCGACATAATACCAATACCGGAGGATAACCTTGCAGACAGTGTCCATACAAGCAAAGCGAAAAAAATTGCCTGGATAGTGAATGTTGAAACCATTCAGGTAACGTTTTCCATTGCTCGAGTGGACAAGTCTGCAAAGTTGGCCCTCGACCTTGATCCCATGTCGGCAACCATAGGTCGGCCGGTATGAGGCCAATAACCAACCTCAGCCAAACCTTGTTGACCTAGCTTGGATCGCGTTAGGCCACGGTTTGCTGCAGACATTGGACCAACACGGCAAATGTCATTTTTTTTTTTTTTTCACTTCGGATGGTAGAAAAGAGAACATTGCTCCTGGAGCAGAATTATGGGTCATTCTTGGAGGAGGCGGTCGAGACGGTCTCATTTGAATCACGCATTTCTTTGACATTTTAGTCGAAAATGTGGGGTAGAGCGTGGTTTTCTTGATGAGAATCTCTCATAATGAAAAAAAGGGGGGAGGGGGGGGGGTGACATCAAATCCTTGTACATAAAAATGAGCGCAAAACACTAGTGTGTAGCATGAATAAAAAATTGCAACTACTTTGCACAGGCACTTTCTGTCTCTGTCGGCGCCAGCGCTGAAGAGCACCTTGCCATCATGGTGGACTCGCCAACACGGGGTAAAGCATTCGCAATGGCGTCGGCGTCGCCAGCAAACACTGGTTGTCAATAGGTGAGTTTGGCTATGTCGCAATATTTAGAGCAAATGCACCTTGCTCTCACTTATTCTTCGTATAACATTCGAAGTCGAATTGAATTACGTTCCACTCAACGCCTGCGATTGAAACTTCCTTTAATGCATCTCGTTATGTATTAAAGGAAGCGAAACAATGCATTTGTTCCTGTGGACGGATGCTGAAAGTTTTCAGCAAGACTGTATTAATGCGAAAGTATTACTTCGCTATGTTCACAGCTTTCTGTCCGCAAACCGCGTCCTCAGACCGCGTCAGCAAAATCGTGTCCGCAGCAGTTGTGAGCAATTGAGAAGCGGTAGATGTTAATGAGTGGTGTCAATCGATAGAGAGTGACGTAATTTTGTGTCCGAAAAATAATTAGGCCAATAAGTTAGTTGGTAATTAATTAGAGGCAAAGTAAAGGCGAAAATGGTCTCATTAGCCAATGGCTTGGCGCAACATTTGAATGTATCAAATACTAAAATAGTTAACTGAGTCAGTCAATTAAGGTGACGTCAAAGACGTGACGTCACGCAACCTGAAGTCGAGCCAAAAAAGAGCATAAGAAATTGGCGCGCAATTTGAAAGTACCAAAGACTAAAGCAGTTAATTAACGCAGTCAATTAGGATTTCATCTAGGCTGTGACGTCACGCAACCGGAAGTAGAGCCGAAAAAGGGCATAGGAAGGGATTGGCACGCAATTTGAAAGTACCGAAGACTAAAATGGGTAAATAAGAAGTGAATTAAGCAACTAGAAGCAACTAGAAGCAACCAGAAGCAACCAACAGCAGCATCCGTGCTTTCGGATTACTTTAATGCAGATTCTGCTGTACTCAATTTTTTTTTTTTTTACCTTTGTTAGCTCTACCTTTAAAGTGCCTATGAAAAGTGCCAAGCCACTGACATGCAGAATGACACTAATAGCCACGTGCTGTTCTGAAAAGGATTAAGAAAACGCTCTCACGGCGGGGGCGGCCGCTGTCACAGCAGTGTTTTCTCTTTTTTTTTTTTTTTTTTTTTTCCGATACGGCGAGGTTCGCCGTTTTTTCAGGGATAGAAACCACCATGAGCGCGTCGGCTGCAGTGGCGTGCTCTTACCTGCAACGGGATGTGGACGAGGAGGTGCCTTCCCGAGCGCACGACTCGTGCCGGGTCCTCCGGTCTCAACTTGAAGTTGTCGAGGCCCAGCAGTTCGGCGTCCCGCAGTTCGGCGTCCGGCGCCCCGAGTAGCGGCAAGGGAATCGAGTGCAGCGCGTGAGCTGCCCCGTCGGACAGCAGCTTGACAAGCTTTTCTCCGATCGCTTCACCAACGTCTCCAGGGCCCTCGTTCGCTCGTTTGTCGCCTGCCCCATGAGCAGTCTTGTCGCCTGTTCCACGGGCACTCTTGTCGCCTGTCCGACGGGCGCCCTTGTTGCCTTTCCCACGAGCGCCCTTGTTGCCTTTCCCATGAGCGCTGTTTGATGGCGATGGTGGCTCTAAGGCGAGCCGTGTGGCTGCCTTTCGCTGGGGACCACGTCTGCATCGGGAGAAGAGCCTCTGTCACTTTCTCGGCTGAGAAAAGCTTGCGACCATGCACAACAGCTTTTTCTCGCCAGCACAGCAAAACCAAGGCAAGAAAGGCAGAACGAAGTGTCCGTAGGTTTGCTCTCGTAGCCATCGTGCTCCATCAACTGCAACGTTGCTGCAAAGCCATCGCCAAGTACGAAGTAGAAACTGCCACATGCGTTGTTCCCAAATCACCTTCCGTACTCCTGAGCGGAGGGCAAGGTCTATCTATATTATCACAGCCATTCGTACATGTGATGAGGAAGTTTTGATAACATGACTGTTCTACTAGGCGCTGTGTAGGCTGCCAGTCAGACAAGACTTTGTTTCACATGTTTGGCACCCAGAACTGTGCAATTCATTTAGCTATTAGCAACATGTATCTTGGAGGCGTCTATAGACGTCTTCTAGGTACATGTTGCTAATACGACAGACACCTTCTCCGGCTCGATGCATCACGTTTGCTGCAGAGGCTTATGACCCACTGTGTGCCCCTTTTGGGGAATTTATACTCCATTAGAAAGCCCTTACTTGCACCCTCGAGTCTCCGGACAATCATCGCATACGCTTGACAGGTAACCTCCCCTATATTTCTTTTCTGTATCTTAACTGCTGTATCCTAATTGCTTAAAGTTACCGCCAACGTACCTTACAAAATTTTTCGCAAATATGAACTTAAGTGGCACCTCATGCGATGTAGAAAATCCTATTCGCTAGCCGCTCTTGCTATGGCATTATTGATTCTTTTTACCGCTCTCGCCGTAGTAATAAAGTAAGGTACTTGTTTGGTAAACTGCAGCTCGCTTTCGATAGCAGCTGACTGTCCGGTCGCTTTTGTCCTGCCATTATCCTCAGAGGTAAAATATAGAAATGAGCGGCCCTTAATTGTGCCGCTGTCAGTAGCTGCGGCAGATCGAAATTAACAGACTCCAGAAATAACGGTCGCGGCTCCATCAGTGCTTTCGCAGGACATGAACGGCACACAGTGAGCTGCTTCTTGGAGAACATCATTAAGTCGCGGCACAACGCATGGACACGACGCGTACGACAAAGCTCGCGTTAGTTGCCCTGCAATTCAAAGCGCGGCTATACTGCGGCGTTTTAGCAGACAACCAAAGAAAGTTCGATATATGTAGCTGGGTTTTCTAAAGCACATAGAGGCCTACAATCGCGTGGCCATTTGTTCGGGTTGGTATGTTTGTGGTTATGGGTCAGCCGCTGAAGCTACCCACAAGCGAGATGGCGAATCTCGAGGGCGAACAGCGGAAAAATGAAGCGAAGAACCCTTTTAGCCATCAGTGAGTGCTATAAACATGGTCATCGCGCCTTGAAAGAATAAATATCATACAATTTGTCGGCCGGGAGCGCATTTTGAACTCACTTGGGCTGAGGCAGCTGAGGCAGCTGAGGCGGCTGATGTCCGCCTGTTTTCTTCACCCTGGCTATATGTGAATGCATAGACAGCAGTCACTGCCTGCGAAGAACAGAGCCGACAGAGAAACTCTTCGGTCAGACGGCCTTACGTTTGGCGTAGACTCGGCATTTTTCGAGGCCAGAGTACATGCACGCACACAGATGTAAGGCGCCAAAATGCGACACGGGTTCGACTTGGCTACAAGATGCAGCATTAGGCTGACAGAGGCGTTGACATTGGCTCTGTTAAACAGTGTGATTTCTTACAGAGAGTCATCATTTAACATTGCCGCTTTTCTTCCTCGTCTTCGGCGACGGTGTGTCACTCAGTGCGAGGCCACTTTTTTTTTTTCTTTATTTCCGAAGTATTCATGAACAACAAATGGTCACACTTAATAAAACACTTCAGCTGCCCTTGAGCTGACGTGTGTGAGGTTAAAATTTCTTCAATTTTACCAGGTCATCCAGAATTTCTGCCCACTGTGGTGGGTCAGGGAGCGCGCAGATACATTCCCGTAGATAAACAGCACTTTCAACAAAATTTTCACGTACACTGCGAATGTTAATATCTTCATGCCTTACTTGCATTCGTGTTTTCCACAAGCTGTGGAGGCCCAGAAGCATTATTAAATCATAGGGTACGTCTTCGTTCTCCACCGGTAAAAACCGGATGCCATAAGGGTTTAGTGGCACTGTGGCAGCTCTTTTTTAATTGTTCTTTGTAGTGCGGGCCACTCTGGTTAAACTTTATGCGTGTTTAAACCCATACTGTTTCTGGAATTACTCTGCCGAATTACATTCGATTTTCTGCACCAATGATTTTTTAAAATGATGTTGGTCGATAAGCCTGCATGTCTTCTTCAGCAACACAGAGACATTGAAGATCACAAAAGAAAGAAAGGCTTAGTGGGATAACTGAGCTCTGTCCAATTTATTCTTCTAATTTCTAAACCTAATAGGCGAAAAAATTGGACTCGGAGACTTCATGAATTTCACAAACTATTCATATTCGAGAGCGTGCGTGTGTGTACCCAATTTCCCATCCCTCATTCCGCCCTTACCAACTGGGAGGAACGGCTGGGTGGTACCACGGCCGCCAGTAAGCAAAGGACAGTGTAACGTACCGAAGTATACATGTAATAGCTCATGGTCGCTACATGTGAAACCCCGCATTACATGGGCTCCACACGGGATGATAGGCAGGTCATATTTAATAAATAACGACGTTTAGCCATTCACTGTACTGTCACCGGTACTGATGTGCAGTGCCGCGCTTTAGGCAAACTTCTGAGTGCACCATGATGGGCTGCGGTGAAGGAGGTTGCCGCGCTTCTGTTAGCAAGTGGAGTGTCTTCTGCATGACTTATTCTGAAACCATCAGTCTTGCGTAGCAACGGCGGGACATCTATATATGTATACTGACTGCAGATGAAAAATGTCAGGCCTATATAGTTATCTGTCATTATGCACTTATACGCGCCACGTTATGTCCCACTCGTTAACTGAGGTAATACGCCCCACGTCTGTCCTGTTGCGTACATGCCATTTGTGTACATCTTTTCCTCGCAAAACCTCCAACGCTCAAGTCACCGCTATTATCTACGTAAAGCGTTTATTTGCTCCAATAAGAACTTTGCCCCGTCCGGGGGCAAAAACTCAGATCAGGGCTATCATCAACATGGGCCGGTCTACCACCTTGCACTAGTCATCCAAGTACGAGCTGAGGAGTACAGGAGAGGGCACTCCAAGGATATGAGCTGGCATCCCCAGGCGGTAAGTTATAGGGAAGGGTATTCATTACAATCTGGGCACATGTTAGACTAGAGTGTGAGATGTGGCTTTGTACGAGGTTCAAATTAAGTATAGCACTTATCGCTTTGTAGCCTTTGCCAGACAATGGCTTTTCGCGTAAGTCGTTTGTGGGGTGGCGGATATCTGCTTGTCAAGGCGTTGATGATGGATCCGACTTGCTTACTGGTTCGGTGCTGCCTCCTGCGAGGGTCAACGATCGATTACTGTTCCTGGCGCCCAAGCACTCGGCACTCGGGTATCACTCTTCGCGCGGGCGACAGCGTGTGCGCGCTGCTCCCAAGAACTGACTCATGGCCATGGGCCATACAAGTACGATTTTGGACGAGGTGGTGGAGTAGGATCTTTGGATTCTGGTCACGTACTAGGGGTCCTTACGGTAGTTTCGACACGCAGCCTAATTGCGACTCTGTGATGTGATGTTGTATGGGATGTTAGACGGGCGCGGGACACATTAACTTATAGTACTGCGGCTGCTTCCACCACTTCCGAGGTGCACATTGAGGTAGATGCTGTCGCGACCATATCAGCGCTTGCTTGGTCCATTACGTGGATGGTGGTAGCTTTGCGGCCAGGGTAGCGAGCTGCGTCCGTGTAGCAGAGTTCTAGTAATTTGCTGCAAATGCGATCCAGTGCCTTGGCTCACGCTTTCCCTCGCCCGATTTCGCAGATGGGATGCATATTTCTGGGAATGGGTGTGACTACTAGTTGGTCCTTGATGACTGGTGACAGTTCTGTCGGGGAGTTGTGGCGGCCGGCGCCACCACATCCAGCTTGATGCCAATTGCTGAGCAAGGTATTGGTCGTTGTTGTTGTTGGCCTTTTGAAAAATGGCACGTATCCACCACGGGAGATTGGCCAAGGTTTGGTGTTGTCCACAAATTCAAATACAAGCACAAGCTTGTCGTAAAGCGAGATTGTAAAGAATTATAAGAATGCAGCTATAAGAGGTATTGGTCACAGCTTGCCGCGGATAGATAAAACAATGAATGCTACAGTTTCCTCTTCTTAACATTGCGAACAGTGATTTTAGCGCTTAGCTGAGCTGCTAACATGGTTGATAATTGTTTCGCCGGGAAACGTTTTGGCCAAGAGGAAAGAGAAGCTTAATAATTAGTATAGAAGCATATATGCATAAAACTAATCGGTGGCATTTTTTTTTAAATCGCAGTGAACTCGCTTCTGTGATTCAGCGGCTGTAACATGCAGGTGGTTACCACCGGCATGCCACCGGCTGCGGTGGTTCGATTTCCTGTCCAAATTTCGGCAATGTAGGCTAGAAGTTCAAAGGGTCGAAATTACTCAAGTGGTTACTGTTGATGGTTTCTTCTGGATTAGCATATAAATGCCCTCTGCCTATGCGGGCATAGTTTCGGAACCAAAACCTAGATTATCTTTTTTTCCTTCTTTGCATTCCATCCCTATCACTGCACAGAAAAATGTTCCGTCTCAGCCATTTCCACAAACTTTACCGCGTGGAACAGCACTGTACTATGTATTTATGGAACAGCACTGGACTATTATTTATTTCACTATTTATGTCGCTTTCTTGTACCAGATCCCGCCCATAATACATTGGTCCTAGAGGTAAATCACTAAATTACTGCAGTCATGTATATCGGTGTTAAATTATTTGTGATGAGCCTCTTCTATATAAGCGTACTCAGTACCTTAAAATTTACAATTCACGGTAGTATTCCTCACGTTATGTTGTTACCGTTGTATCTTTGAAAAAATGCCCCATACCCGCGAAGGGATCGCCTCAAGCGCCCATAGATACTCTTCTATTTTCCTATCCATTTGTTTTCTTCTTTCTTGCTCTCTTCCCTAGTTTCCATTGGTTTCATTGCTATCTTAAATTTATTAGAATTCGAAGCCATTTTTGTCCTTGTTGACGTTCCTTTTTTTTTTTCTCATTAGAGAGACGATAAGTTAGGGAGAGGTCAGTTTTGTCTAATGCGGTGTCCGCTGTCATTTCTGCCCGTTTATTTCTCACACTGATCGCTCACATGCAGGGCTGAAGAACAACCAACAACAGCATCGCCATCATCAGGCGGGGTCGCTCCACGTAATAAAGTGGTCATGGCAGGCAGCACTGATGCAAGCAACGCCGTGGCAGCCACGAGACGATGACCTCGCATCCCGTTTCGATCGTATAAAATCAACGGAGTCCGCTTCACGAGGTTCTAACGGCAACAAAAGCACCAGTCCAGCCATGGCGCAAGATTTAGCCGTCGTAAGTGTTTTTAAATATGGTGTGTGTGTGTGTGGGGGGGGGGGGGGGGGGGGGTCAAAAACATGCCAACACGCAAATCTTTATGAGTTCGAGAGGGGAGGAGAACGAATAGTATTCAGCTTTTTTTTTTTTTTTTTCTGCGAAAGCAACTCTATTGTATACGTATCTGCTGAAACTCAAGGTTGCGACATGAAATCTAGGCGCCGGCGGCCACGATAATAGTTTAGCGTTAGTCGCAGTATGTGTTATCTTATATACGTCATGCTCACCATAAACTGCGTTCTCTGAATTGACGGAGTTCGCTGTACGCTAAAGTTTCGCTTGATGACCACAAGCCGTCATATATGCCAACGCCCCGCCGTGGCAGCTGAGTTGTTAGGGCGCTCGACTGCTGATCCTGAGGACTCGGGTTCGATCCCGGCCGCGGAGGCCACGTTTCGAAGGAGGCGAAACGTCAAAGTGCTCCCATCCTCTCCCTCTGAAGTCAGCGCGAGCGAGCGCCCAAGAAAAAAGAAAAAAAAAAAAAAAGAAGAAAAACGGATGGTGACGGTGCTTTGTTCTTCCCGCGTTATTTGGCTGCGCCTAATGAGAGGGTGCACTCAGAAGTCCCAGTTGACGTCAACGGTATATGATGGCAACGGGAAAGGGGCAGCTACGAGCGCTCTTTGAGGTGTCGCCATAAACTGTTGAAAGCAGTCACCATGAGCACGTTTTAAAAGTTATGTGTAAATTATATAGTTCACGCAAAGCTTTTAATCTTGACACGAATTCTCAAAGCCCGCCACTGTGGATGCGTTGCATTAGAAGATTACCATATATATCGTTTAAGGGTTCGTTTACTTAAATCGGCCGATGTTCATGTCAAGTTATTTCTTGCGGCTAATCTTGCTCAGAACGCGTTATGCTCTGCGCGAAAAACTTCGTTCAAAAAGACTCGTAAGAACGGTAGTAACCATGTCGCACCTCTCAAAGTTGACACCAGCTAATCAGCTGCTTAAAGAGCGTGGTTTGTCTTGATGATATCAGGTGCGTGAAGATCACCAGACCGTATTTGTGATACAGTCGTGCCTCGTTTATACGACCCCCATTAATATGGACGACTCGAAGTATACGGACAGTTTTTCTGTGGACCAAGCTTTCCCCATGCATTTACGTCTCATTATTATGGAAACTCGCTGTCCGGATAATGGACAAGGAAAAAATGCACAAATACCATTAGGGTCCATGTATTTTTGTCGCGTTAATATGGCCAGTCATGAAAACCGAATCGTTACACTTCTTCAAAGATAATTTCTCTTATAGATTTTGTTGACAGACACCACATGAACGTAGTGTCATTGATTGAGTGCTTGTCCTTTTCGCTTGTGTATTAATATTCTACACCGCGAAGTTGCGCAGTCGATACACGTTACGATTTTTTTTTTATGTGTGTGTGTTGCATAAATTCACTGGAACAAAACTCTGACAGCAGTTTGCGCCTTGTAGAAAGTTGGATTGAGCAACTTTCAGCCGACTGAATGCTGATATATAGCAGGGGTTCGTGAGAGATGAAAAGTAGAAGTCAAGTAATTTATAAATGAAACGCCACCGGGAGCAATATGCAACTGCATCACAATACTTTCAATTGGGTCGCATTTCAAGCATAAAGGTGACTCGGATAATGTTATTGTTCCCACTAATTCCAACGGATTCGCTGGCCTACATTATGCTTGCTCTAAAGCAGACCTTATCCTTAGGTTGTTTTTTTTTTGTTTTGTTTTGTTTAGTTTTTTTTTTCAGAAAAAAATATTCTCATTCGTTATTAAGGATGACTTGCTTTATGGAGAGTTTTGTGGGAAACCAAAGTGTCCATATTAACGAGGCACGACTGTATATGTAATCTAGTTGGGTCCCGTCACCACAATGCGATTCATATGCACGTGTAGGACCGTCGTACCGAATAATAAAGCTCCGCTTGACCAAGCTGGCCGGGAGTTGGGGCCGTCGTGGTTCAGTGGGCCCCGACATGGTACATAGTAAACCGGGTAGGTATGAATAAATGGTGCTTGCGCATTTTAAAGGGTATATGAATTCACCATGCATGGTCCTTAGTTCAAACATAATACTTCGTGGCCTGTCAGATCCACTGGTGAGGCATTTCTGTGCATTATTTCGCCGAATGGACGTCTACATAGCCTCTCGCGTACCGAGACGGCCTGCATGAGGCCTGTCTGAAAGGCCAACTACGCAGGCAAAGTGCGACGGATGCATGTAGCTGCACGCTGGGGTGTCTTGTTGCAGCGTCGCCGCGGCCTGTCGTCTTTTCCGGCGTAGCGGTTGCCGGCGACACTAGCCGCAGTGCCAGCCGCAGTACCCCGCCAACAGGCCAGCGGCTCGCCCCATGGCCGCGGCCGTGGCCATGAGCGCCGCGGCGCTGCTACTGCAGCTCGTCTGCCTCGCGGGTCCCCGAGTCCAGGGCGCGCTCGACGTTGCGACAAGCGCCAACTTTTTAGGGTGAGTATACCTTTACTTTCTGCAACAGTCGTTGGGACACCTCCATGTGATCCTATATGCCACGGAGCCATTGAAGCTTTCGGGAAGCCTGAAAGCTGTGGCAATCCTTTGCAGCAGTTACGTTGGTTGGTGCTTAAGTGTAGTGATCTGAATTAAGCCTTAAGAAACGAAAGCCCTATTTCAAAACCACCCATAGGGATAAGGCACATGAAAAAAAAAAAAAAAAAAAAAATGTCAAGGTGCACCTTCGACTGGCGACGTAATTTATGTCATTCAGTCTGTAAGCGGTTTCTTTTCCAACGTAAATACTTAGTCAGGACAGCAAGTTCTGCTCCGGAAGAATCGTGGAAAGCAGTCCTACACTTACAGGACATATGTCAAGGTTGTATGCTCAATTTTTCCGCGCTCTTAAAACGTATCCGCAACCATGGGATTACTGAAGGTGCAGACTTAATTCATGTTTCTCTCTCCCTTCGATGGAAGTGTATCCAGTGGAGGCGTTCCTGCAAACTGCCGAAGACAAAACTGTAAGCGATGGCCACGTCATCTGCAATGGGAGGCCACACCCAAGCGACGTTTTTGCCCAGCCGGGCTTCGCCCGCGCATTCGCCGGCTCTGGAAGAGTCATATGTCAGGAACCCCTTAGGAACCGTTGAAGCTTAAAATTCGCTGCTTTTCGGGGCGACCTCTTCTGAGGTGTCAGTGAAATATTCGCAAAGGCATCGGAATATGAGGAGGCGAAAGTGCTCCTTCCTTCGGCACAGTACCATGCGCAATAGGAAAATAATTTGAACTGTATTGTCAGGCGTCGGTGCAACCGCGCAAGGCACCTCACCCAGCTAGGGTCTTTGGGACTTCCCCTTTCTTATGGATTGACATAAGGTTAGCTATCATCCAATATTCCGGTACTCTCGAAGTCATGAGGCGTTGCGTACACAGGGTGGCCAGTTTTCCTAGCACAATCTATCCGCCGCATTTCACCAAATATACAGAACAGAACAATAAAAAATACAGACAGAATACTGAATGCAATACAGGCGTCATCAACCAAAGAGTCAGGCATGATTTAGTAAAGGCTACTCTACAATGGATCGTATCCACACTATCAGCCAGGTGATATAAATATGTTCGGAATTTAACCAATGCTTATACAACAGCATTCATGGATTAGGAAAAGTCATTGACTCAGTTGAAGCCTCAGTAGTCGCGCAAGCGCTGTGAATCCTTGAGTTGGAAAAAAAAAAAGATTGTGATTGTGAAACTAGTGTGTAGATGAGCCATATTTGAAACCATGGGAGGTATTTTTAGACTAAACCACAGTGCGAAATGAAGAAAGTAATAAAATTATCTTAAGGAAGGGTGTTAGGTAAGCAGACACAATCTTTCCAGTATTATTCGCCGCTCGCATAGGGAAAGTATTCAGAGACCTGTAATGGGAATAGTTAGGGATAAGAGTTCAGCCTCACCTCAGCAATCTCCTCATATATATATATATATATATATATATATATATATATATATATATATATATATATATATATATATATATATATATTGTGGTTTCCACGTGGACATAGGCCACGAACCACCGCGGGTTCGAGCGTCGCGCGAGCCGAAGCCCCGATCAGCCGCCACCGCGCGCGCACTGAAACACTGCAGCGCGCACTCAACCTCCACCGGGAGGAGAGCACTTCGCTGCAAGGACACCAACCTCCAAGTTCACAAAGGAGACGTTTATTGAAACGCCATCCTCCAGCGGCACACACACACACACGCACACACATACACATATTTACAAACGCACATACGCATATTTACAAAAGCGCATACACACACACGCAGTCACCGTGTCAAGGGAGCGCGCGAGGAGCTAGGCTCCCCTGCGCGCACGAAGTGACACGGAGTGCGCGCCGCAAGCACGCAAGGGCGTGCTGTGATCTCTCTCTCGCAGTGACCAAAGGGTTCCTTTTGAGAGAGATTGGGCAACCACCGCAAGGTACGCCTGTCGCGGATCGTTGGATCACGATCGACAGGCTCGAGCTTCGCTCTCAGGTAAGACCCGGAGCAGACGAACTCGAGTACACACTGGTCTGCGCGGACAAAGGCCGGCAGACAAGAACAGTTGCGTACGCACCTTGCGATGTCTCGGAGGGGTCTCTCTCTGGGCTCCGCTCGGACAGTCGCGCGAGCGCGGCTGTCGAAGCGGTGCCGTGTTCCCGCCAAAAGGCGCCAATGAGAACAGCCACTGGGACGCCAGGGCGGAGCTGTGGCCCGAACGACAGTGACAAGTCGCTCGAGCCCCTCTCCGCCGCCTCAGGCGGGAGAAAGGGAACGGGGAGAACAACTGGGAAGCGGGCGGCGGCCGCGCAAAGGGCAGCCGCAGCAAGCCCGAATCCCACATCCTCCTCTCCTTAATTGCCCTCCTACCCATCAGTGAAAGCACGCGGCAGGTCCCCAGCATGAAGAAAAGAATGCTATCCTCACGCAACAAGTCAACTACACTTCAGTTCCAGCAAGAAAGATCTCGAAAAGACAGACACTCAAGAAAGACAAACATTAGCAAGGCGCACAAAAAAAAAAAAATGAACAAGATGACATGAAGAATAATGTACCAAGTTCCGGAGGCTAAGTAACAACGGCTATGTACAGAACACAATCATGTACAGAACACAACTATGTACAGAAGAACTATGTACAAACACAACTATGTACAGAAGTTCCAAAGTTCGTCGGTGCAGCTAGGGAATCTGCGGTGACTCACCGCGCGTTGACTTCTGGGTGGCCAAAGTTCATCCTTGGCTGCAAACGATCTCCGTCAGTGGTGGTGCAGGTTAGGTGCAGGAGCAGCGAACACGCCGAAGGGGCCCCAGGCGTAGAAAGTCCGTGACTCCGTGGCGATCCAAGGCGCACATGGGAAGACCGCGCGGGGCTTCCTTTCCACCGCGCTCCGCACACGCCGGCAAACACACATGGCGCGACGTCGTCGCCTCCACGCCCAGGCACGCACACGCACAGCCACTCACACACCAAACAAAGGGTGATGCCGACCTTCAGCGGCGAACCTGTCCCGAGCACCTTCGCAACCACGGCGGCCTTGGGTGAAAGGGGCATCGTCCATGTTCCCCGAAACCAAACGGCCCCAACTTCCTTTCCGCACGCACCAGAAAAGCCGCGCGTCGGGGCTGCCTAATGAGCAGCCCTCGCAATTTCAAGAAGAGGAGAGAAGACGCGCTGTACAAAAGAAGGCACTCACTGTACAATATTTACAAGATAAGAAGCAAGATTGGAAACAGAAGAAAGCGAAAAATGGGAAAAGAGACACGAAAACAAAATAAAATACAAAGGCTGGAACTGAGCGAGCTAGAAAAGGTAGAGACCAACCTTGCTTCCGGGTAGGGTTGAACGAGCAAGCTCGCTCGGTGAAACGGTATGCCTTCGGTTGCGGAAAAGGCCCGTCGTCCGGCATCAATCACACAGGTGAACGTCGCCTCACCTTGTACCGGTGCGGGGCACGGCTGCGTTCCACCGCATCGGTTGTGCCTTGGCACTTGCCTGTGGTGACAATGGGCACCAGCGCAAGCTCGTCAGACCGTTACGCATGGGCCTTCAGGTCTGCGATGTAGGCACGGCTGGCTATCCCCATAGGGGGATTCTCCAGCAATGAGCCCCTGCTTGTTACTAGGGAAATGCCCCATGAAATCGCAGGTGGCCATCTGCCACGGACGCACACTGTCAGTTGGTTTCGTCATGCCCGGTGGCTTGCCACCCCTCGACTTCTCCATTTGACAGACATGGCAGGAACGGCAACAGCGGAAAATGTCGCGCTTCATGCCGGGCTGCAGTCACCGATTGACTCAGTTTCTTGAAACCTTGGAGCCACTCAGATGACCAGCCAATGGTTTGTCGTGAGAGAACGCAATAGAGCGCCGCTCAGACATTGGGGAATAGCCACTTCAAATGGTTCATGGACTCATCATTCGTGGCTATGTATTTCAGCGCGAGCCCGTCATGGCCCAGCAAATATGAATCCCCGGGGCACGCCGCGACACACGCTGGCTCGTGCCCCCCTGCGCCCGCTCAATACAAGTAGCGTAACGGCGCTGCGCCCGCTGCAATACAAGCAGCGTAACGGCGCTTCGTCTCCCAGAGACCGTCGCTGACATCGCGACAAAACGGGTCATTCTGCTGGATCGTCGTAGCTCTTCATGGCTGAAAACGATCCCAGTCATCCCAAAGGAGAGCCTGGTTTCGTCCCCCCGCAGGTTCGCAGCAAAACTTCCGCTGGCATCGGCGTCTCAGATGTGCTCACAAAGAGCTTTCACCCTCGCCTGCTTTGCGAAGCGCTGCTTACCCGGATAGCGGAATGGGGAACCCGTCTGCGGGCGTCCCCTCTGTGCCGCTCTGCGGCTCGTCCGCTGTTTCGCCCCCTTCTCCCGCCGTCCGTAAAGACGCCGCCGCGGGCGAGTGGGGCACGGGATAGCGCGTCAGCTACCACGTTCGTTCTCCCCTGTAGATACTGCACCGAAAAGTCGAAATGCTGTACCAAGAGAGAATGGCGCGCCAGCCGGCTCGCAAGTTCAAGGAGCCGCATCAGCCAACTGAGCGCGCTGTCGGTCCGGTTTCCAGAGGGAGCCCGGCCGACGCCTCGCCGTTCCCCGAACAGAAATGTCTGCAAGCGGGGTACGGGTGCTGTTGTGCGAAGATGCCGGCAGCGGCGGCGTCGCGCACATTGCTTCCGCAACGGCGTAAAGCTGAAACAGCGGAGGCATATGGTCAACGGTCGCACCGCAGGGTGGTCCGAAGAACCATGTAGCGTGTTTCAGTGCCTTTGCCGAGTGCCGCGCAGGGGGCGGCAGGCATGGCGCATGAGCTTGATCGTCAAGGCGACCGGCTCGGCCGATGTGCTGTCCAACGACTCATGGAGCCAGGGACAATTCACGTTGGGCGCCAGTTGTGGTTTGTACGTGGACATAGGCCACGAACCACCGCGGGTTCGAGCGTCGCGCGAGCCGAAGCCCCGATCAGCCGTCACCACGCGCACACTGAAACACTGCAGCGCGCACTCAACCTCCATCGGGAGGAGAGCACCGCGCTGCAAGGACACAAACCTCCAAGTTCACAAAGGAGACGTTTATTGAAACGCCATCCTCCAGCGGCACACACACACACACACGCACACACATACACATATTTACAAACGCACATACGCATATTTACAAAAGCGCATACACACACACGCAGTCACCGTGTCAAGGGAGCGCGCGAGGAGCTAGGCTCCCCTGCGCGCACGAAGTGACACGGAGTGCGCGCCGCAAGCACGCAAGGGCGTGCTGTGATCTCTCTCTCGCAGTGACCAAAGGGTTCCTTTTGAGAGAGATTGGGCAACCACCGCAAGGTACGCCTGTCGCGGATCGTTGGATCACGATCGACAGGCTCGAGCTTCGCTCTCAGGTAAGACCCGGAGCAGACGAACTCGAGTACACACTGGTCTGCGCGGACAAAGGCCGGCAGACAAGAACAGTTGCGTACGCACCTTGCGATGTCTCGGAGGGGTCTCTCTCTGGGCTGCGCTCGGACAGTCGCGCGAGCGCGGCTGTCGAAGCGGTGCCGTGTTCCCGCCAAAAGGCGCCAATGAGAACAGCCACTGGGACGCCAGGGCGGAGCTGTGGCCCGAACGACAGTGACAAGTCGCTCGAGCCCCTCTCCGCCGCCTCAGGCGGGAGAAAGGGAACGGGGAGAACAACTGGGAAGCGGGCGGCGGCCGCGCAAAGGGCAGCCGCAGCAAGCCCGAATCCCACAATATATATATATATATATATATATATATATATATATATATATATATATATATATATATATATATATATATATATTCACATACTGCGGACTAGACATGGTCCAAGCAGGAGAGCAATATGACTAATGACCTAGACAAGCAAAGCAGAACGATAGGCATAAACATTCATGTGCTGAACACTTAAGTAATGTTCAACAACCTCGGAAAGGAACAAGGCGGTGAAAACGGTTAGAGAATGTATTTACGGATGACAGGTAGCAGCCGCAGGTCCCGACCACTAACGGGAAATTAAGAAGTCTGCGGTGCTCAAATGGACGCAGCTAGAACAGGACTGGGTTAATAGAAGGGATATGGATAAACATCTACCATGCAGTGGATATTTTCTAGCTGATAATGATGACCCACAACTGTGTCTGCTGTCTTCAGGAGCTTGGGGTATTCCGACGTCCGGATAAAATCAAGTTCGATACGCCCGAGCACGCTCTAGACTATGCGACTATGCCTAGCTTGTGTCTATTTGATGGCTTTCCTGGACACTAATTCCACCCGGGAGGAATCGGTCCCTATATTCCTATACAGACTTGTACCCATTTCTTATCCATCTTTTCCCTAAAATTTTCCCCTCCCCATGCTGTCTTAACGGTCCAGGAAGGGACGGTGCGGGCAGACGATTTTCTCTTATAAAGCGCTCCGCGCTCGCGCTCGGTTTTGTTTTGTTTTCTGCATGATGGCGCGCTTTATTTTACGTTCATGCTTTTATGCAGGCACCATTTACTCTCGGTGAAGATTGAAAGCCTGGCGCATCTGAAGACCCTGCTTGACGTGAAAGACTCCCTCGATGTAAGAACTGAATGCTTTAACATTGCACCGCTGAACTGTGTCTCATATATTCAAGTACATATAGCTTTCATCACTCTCGATCCGTATGGACCCTTTACAGCGCGAGCGCATGGGCGCTGCCATATTTGATCATGTGACCTTTCCGCCATCGCCGGCCTTCTGGCTTTCTGGTTTGACGGCTTCCGGCACGCTGGTACTCGGCTGCACGGTGCGGCGTACCAGCTTTCGCTGGGGACAACGAGCTTGTAGACAGGCAATAAACTTCACGTGAATGCCTATAGTATGTGTAGGTGCTAAAAAATGTTTAACCACGTAGTTCATTTATTGCGTCCTCCTAAATGTCTGCATTGGCTAGAATGTTTCGACAAACCCATCAGCCGTCGACTCGGTTTTTTGTTTTGCTTTTCTTTATCAATTCCCTCTCTAGTGCTCTTTGTGGAAAACGTGATTTTCTGTAAAACTGAATATATTACAAACTGATTATTCCCTCAAACTTATTTTTTTTTTATTTTCTTGCTCATAGGGCGAACGCATGCTCAGACTATGCTGGCTGAGACGCATTATGAATGTTCATTTAACATTGTGCACAATAATTACTGCTCAATATGGACGCGCGTGTAATCCCCGACAATTGATAAGATATAATTTTATCTCCTGTAAACGTTCTGGCTTCAAAAGACTATTACGCTGCTTGAAGGCCGCACCATAGCGCTCAGCGGCGTTCACCTGCGCTCGGGCGAAGGTGACTGGAAACTGCACCGGAATTCAGAACGCACAGTACGCAGCCCAAGCAAGCGGGGATATAAAAAAATCTTATCATGGTAAATTTCATCATTGGCCCGTGCATTAGTTTCATAAAAGCAGCAGTTATATTTCAGCAGTACATGTCTAATTAAAGTTTGGTTTTGTTTGTGCGGTGTTACATCCCGAAGCGACTCACACTATGATTGGAGGACTGCAGAAATTCCCATCCCCTTGGGGTTCTTTAATGTGCACTGATATCGCACAAAACACGGGCGCCTGGGTTTTTGGCTCCAGCGAAAAGCAGCCGCCGAGGCCGAGATTCGATCCCGCATATCCTAGGGAATAGTACTATAATTAAAGTAAACAGATTCACTTACATGCCCACACTAACTTTCCTTCTCTGCGCAATCAATTCGTATAACTGCATAGACATTAACAGTAACGTCAAGGTACCTCTTAACGCCCTGCGAAAAAAACTCGGCAGCAGTGCAAAGACTCAATATCCAATTCCTGAGAAAACGTCAGGATCGTTCTCGCATTGCCATGGCTACTGCCGGTGCTAAACGAGCTGGGGCGTGAAGTATAGCCATTCTCTTCAATTCACAGGCGCTTTCTTGTCCCAGAAAGGAACATGAACTCGTGATACACCTCCCAGAAAAACGGTTGCCTAGGCCATGATGTGCACCTTATGTAGAAAGCATCATCTGTTCTTCCGCCAATAAACAACAGGGTCATCAGCTCTACTTCCTCGCAGAATACTTCGACAATACAGATGACACCTGCATCAAAGCAGCGCTGTTTAAAAGTCAGCTGGTATTCTTACAGAAGATACACAGCAACAGTTAGCACTGCCACGGCCGCTCGATGGTGTGCGCTTCCATCGAGCGGCCGTGGCACTGCGCGTCGATGCGTTCCGAAGGCCAGCAATGACGGCCATCCTAGTGGCGCCACCTGTTAGGGAAGAGTGGAACTTGAGCAAAGTAGAGTTCTGGGCTAGTTGGTTGGTTCTGGGACATGATTACTGGGAGGCTTAGCGCGGAAGAGACAAGGACAAGAGAGGCACACAGGACAAGCGCTCGTCCTGTGTGCCTCTCTTGTCCTTGTCTGTTCCGCGCTAAGCCTCCCAGTAATCAAGAGTGGAACTACTCGCTGTAAACTGTCTATAGCCAAGCTTGGACGATTCCCTTTTGCCTGTCTGGAAGGCATTGAAAGAAATAGTCGACACCTGCTAGCGACAATTCTAACGAAATTAATATTCGCGTCCTGGCAGTCATCATTAAAAAAAAAAAGAAATTAGAAGCTGTGTCTCAAAATGATGAGACTAGAAACCTGGGATGATTTGACACTACGCTCTTATTGTATGTGAGGCGTAAGACTGCTGAATTTTCTTCTTGAGTTCGAGAATTTTCTGGCAGATTAAACAGCAAGTGGATGCGCGTCATGCATCGAATCCATTTATGTGTAAAGCGTTCAGTTTAGAAATAAGATAAGAGGAAGAAAGATGTAAATAAGTGGTAATGGTAATTTGCCTGTTGCAGAGACTGGCAAGATTTTCCATACGTGGTTCCAAATGTGCGCACAATCGTACAGACAATTTGTTGAAAACTGCTCGTCCAAGTAATGTCAGTTTGTTTGACTAAATTTCAGCTGGACTTTTGGAGCCACACTATCAGAGAAGGTTACACCGGACTGGTGAGGGTGCCTCCGCAAAGTGTGAGCGAAATCGTGGACGTCATGGAGTCAGCGGGCATTCAGTACAACGTCAACTCGGACAACCTGCAAAGGTCTGCGGCCGTCTCCACACGTCAATGAGTGCTGTCTTTTTTTTTTCCTTGTTCGAACGTTTGCGCCTTCTCGCTTTGATACATGTGGTTGCGTCGAGTTCTTTATTCATCGCAAGGAGTGCCTGCTCAATGCCTGCGTACCTGCTGCGCCCGATAGGCCCGCACATACACCTGAGAACAACTTGGTTACACCTGAGCGCGACTCAGCTTCCGTTCTCAGCCTTACAAACGAAGAGAAACGCTTTTCTAAGACTGAAGTCGGTAGTTTGGACTATATCTGGGACTAACGTTTACCCCGTTTCTTACACACAAGGTTCCGAACCTGATGTGTTGTTTTTGGTCGAAAGCGACATTTTTTGTTTTTTTTTTGTTTTTCTAGTAGTGGGAGCCCATGAAAGCGCGTGCTAGCCGCTGTGCTCACAAACTGGCTGTCTCTGCACCAAGCACATTTACGCGAAGGCTTGGTGGCAGCTCTAAAATATGCTTGTAGAAAAAAAAAATAGGTCAGCCGTTCAAGTTGGCACGAAAGCCTCGGGACTACCGGCGTACTGAAAAAAAAAAAACGAGAGAGAAAAAGAAAAAAAAGTAATAGAAATAGCAAAAGTGCAGTTATTATTATTTTTTTTTTTCAAAAGTAAAGGATCCATGGTGCGCGTGACCACACGAGGCTGGTGCCGTGCCGTATCCGAGGTGAAACTAATATACCGCTCGTCGTGCTCCAATGCTCGAGAGACTGAAGACCGCAGTTGATTCCGCTCTGCTGTGCTTCGAAGCCATGTCGTTTTTATTCCGCCATGTTAGGAGCATTGCCGCAATGTAACCCGACATCATTTCCGGCCACGCCATCAATATATATTATTTGCTTCTGTCAAAGGCTGTGTTTCATACGGCGTTTAATGTTCAGCCATCGTCGAGAATACTTTTGTCGATATCATCTCTCTTGGTCTGCGGTTTACTGTAGGCTGCGCAGACACTAGAGCACAGCTTGACTTCCGTTTGCAGCCTGATCAACGAAGAGAAGCGCCTCATTGCCCCAGACGATGCCAGCCCCGCCGGCGAAACGTCAACTGACCTTCTCGACTACTCTCGCTATTACAGCTACACATCTGTGAGTCGAAAAGGACCGCCGTACGTTACTTGCATGCGCATAAGGGGCACATGCTACAGCACAAATAAACAATCACTTGAGCAAAGTAGAGTTCTGGGCTAGTTGGTAATACATGATAAGTGGGAGGCTTAGCGCGGAACAGACAAGGACAAGAGAGGCACACAGGACGAGCGCTCGTCCTGTGTGCCTCTCTTGTCCTTGTCTGTTCCGCGCTAAGCCTCCCACTTATCAAACAATCACTTCTGCGCAAAACAAAAGTTTCGAAACAACCGAACTAGCCGTTAAAATTTTTGGACAGTTGCGGCTATGCTTAACATATACTTCATACGAAAACGTATGCCACTGATATTCGCTAGCCACACATCTGCTGATATCTGCTGCACAACCATTCCAAATTGCATACCAGGCCGTTTCCAGGTGTTAATCCCGATTGCGATTGCTATGTATTGCTATGTACTGGAAGGTATATGCACATACCATATACACTGATACAGTTTTGTGCTAGAAATGAGCATAAATTGATGAATCAAATACAGCTAGCTGCACCCACACAGTGATAGAAATGGTCCGTAACCCTACCGTTAGGGCCGCGAGCAGCGAAAACGAGGCACAAAAGTCACGAACTTCTCTCTACGTTCCGGAAGTGTGAAGAACTTGTATATTGATTAAGGAAACATTACTGCATGATTAAATTGAGTGAATTCTGCGCACCTAAGGTCAAAGAAACTCCGCACCAATGCTCACAGCAATCACAGTAAAAATACAGACATCAAAATGCAACTCCCCCCCCCCCCCCCCTCTTTTTTTTTTCACCTGCGATTGCACCTTTACGACCGCAGAAACTTTAGCCTGCTTAATAGTGGACTTTATTAAGGTACAACACATAGGCGCATAATAAGTTATCTTTATGCTGTACTCCAGCGCCTTTTGTGGCTGGCAGTCTCATGTAGCTTCGAAATGTATAGCTGGGGGAGCGGCCTGTAGCGGTCATGTAGCTGGGGGAGCGGTCGCTCCACCTAAACCTTCAAGGGGGAACCATGTCTGCCCCATACCTTTACTGTGTCGAAACTCTGTCTCGTCATTCTTATACAAGTGCAGGGTTATGGCCATGCAGGTTTTTTGACGATACTGGGGGTCACGAACCCCGATGTTGCGTTTTAATAACAGCGTATACTTGCCCCCCCCCCCCCCCCCTCCCGAATTAAGGAACCGCTTTTTGAGAAGCGCTTCGTCGCATCGTTTTCAATTCTGCATTCATGGCGAAGCTTAACTGTTTTTATTTAAGAGCACAATATTTCGTACATGTTGCAATTCCATCAGGACAAAATATTTTATAACAATGCCTGAAGCGCTGCTGTGAAACTTCGTTCCCCCTGCGCACGCCTATGTGCTTGAAACCTAGCAAAAGAGCGCCTCCTCTTTCCTTTCCTTTCTGAGGCTCGCCGCGGTGGCTTAGGGCTTGTGGGGCTTGAATGCCGATTATCCAGGCTATTGGCTTTATAGCAATCGCGATGAAGCCGATTCACATGGCATGGCTGGCTCACTGAAGCCTATCGTGAACTGTCGTCAACTTCCATCCGTGTGAAATATATCCAGAACACTCGGCTGTCGCAATACTCCCTTGAGATGCGTTAAGCGGTCCAGAATTCTGTAGTGTGCCACTATTAAGATCCCCAATCACCCCCAGTTCAAGTTAAGCAGAACCACGAGAAGCCAAGGTGTTAGCGCATGATAATTCGTGATTAGTCCCGAGCTTAACCACCTAACCACCTGTAAATCCATTTTTTCCTGCCCCCCCCCCCCCCCCCTCATCAATCTCTGCTGAAATGAAGCTTGCTTAGAATGGAGCTTAATCATCATCTTTTTGCGCTTGTGACGACTTATTTCTGTTTTCTCCCATTTACTTATTATGCCCTCATGCTCCAGGTCACACAAGCTCTGTTGGGGTACGCAAAAGCCCACAGCTTTTTTGAAACCCAAGTTATCGGGCAAACACATGATGACAACGACATCATATCAGTCAAGGTAGGTTTCTTTTGTGATAACAGAGAGTATTTGCTGTTATGTTATGAACGCAATGGAAAAACGTGAGAAGCCGATCGAGCTGATTCACTGCATGTTGATGAAGCGTGATGGCTATCCGAGCGCTATTCTTATCCCACAAATATCTTTCCCAGCAGCTGTTCCTTGCTGCTGACTCACTTCCTTTTTCACCAGAATTCAAAGCGCGTTTTCTTTGTAGCTCTGTATATTAAAATATTAAAAACTCGTATAGCGAGATCCATTTCGATTAAGCGCAGAGAAGAGATGGTGCTGACTCTCTGCGATGCCATCATGCCATCATGCATGGTGTAATCATGGCAGCTGCATGCAGGCTCTAGTTTTTAGCCGAATGATGGAAGAAGAAAGTTGTGCAATAAGCATTGAAATGCTTTGAAAGGGTTCCCATGTTTTACGCCATAGCGATCCGATCTTACGAACATCGCATAGCTGCCGTCTGCAAGCTGATCTCTACACCCATATGTTACTTTATAAGTGAGCAGAACTTGCGTCGTATTTTAACGGCTGGTTTTCAACGGTCTAACTATATGATGGCTGTCGCCGCGATTAGCAAAAATGTTCAGAAGGTGTTCATGGGAGCGCTGCCATCTCTTTCACTCTGCAGAATCAGTATGTTAATTAAGGCGATGACGTCGGCAGATCACAGCATATACCGTGTTATCGCGCCTGCACTCACTGACAGACATGCGCCTCGTCTTTTTTGTAGATAGCCAGCGAGGACGACCTTCCCATTATTGTGATCGACTGCGGTGTGCATGCCAGGGAGTGGGTTACAATCTCCGCCTGCATGTACATCATCAACGAGGTGAGTAATTTGCAAGGTGAGGGTGCTGTGGACGGTTGGTAAGACGTCCCCATTGAAAGATGGTGATGTGCGGCGCCACTAAGTTGAAAATAATTTTCCTAGTAAATTTTCTTTTCAAACGTTATTTTTTTTTTTTTAACAGGTAGTATCATGGAATTTCCTTCTTTCCTTCGTGTCGCTTGGTGGCAGACGATGCCTGTCATCGGACGTCATTAGAGAGCTGTTTGGTGCTGCAATATTAGCTCTCTGTTTTCAGCTATTATGGGAGTGATGCAATCTTCATAACCTCGGCTTCGAACATCCATGAGACCACGTACTTGCTTCTTACAGATCTGTCATCACAATTGTCGTGCTACACCGTATCACAATTGATTCAGTGGTCTAGCCCGAAAGCAGTGCATGTCACTTTACGTATGTCACCACAAGCTTTTGCGTTACTCTGCCGATAAACCGCTGCTGCTTTCTACTTTCATTTCTGGAAGAAAATGTTTAATGTATAAGCATTGTATGGCTATGTTTGCGGTTTCGTGTCATCACGAGCTTTTCCGCACCGTTACGTTCGAACGAATCAGTTTATAAGAAAAAGAATGCTTGCATCAGATAGAGCCTCAAAAAATCTCGTGCGGAAAATCTGGAGGGTGCACGTGGGTTAATTAGTTAATTAATTAGAGCCACGTGTCAATCAAATGTCGTAATAACCGGGAGGGGTAGGGTCGACGTCTAAATGGGGTCACGTGGTACTCGACTTCCGGTGACATAGGCCTAACTTCCGGTAGCGGGAAGTTTGAAATGTTTGAAGGTGAACGAGCGGGAAAGAGCGTGATTTGCGTGCACAAATTGGTGGGAATGGTTAGAAAGTGTGTAGAGAGAGTTACTCAACCAACAGCAGTCTGAAAAATTCCGAGAGCACTGCAGAATCTGCAGTGGAGAAATGCGAAAGCCTGAGCGTGGCTGCTGCACACGGCACATCGCGCGCCCCTTGTCGAACACAACCAGCGTTCCGTTGAACGCGTGAAAGTTCACCGGCGTTCTATAATTGGTTCACAGGAAAGGAAAGGTGCAGTATCTTTCCCTCGCGGCATCCCGCTGACGCATCTCGCGGACAACACAGCAACGCTGAGGCTTACGCATTTCTCCAGTGCAGATTCTGCAGTGATCTCGGAAAATGTTTAATTTTTTATTTATTCATAGTTGAAATGTCCCCGTGTAGGGGTTTTACATGAGGGGTGGGTGGCTTCACGGAAGAGGCTTTATAGTAGCAGCCCTGAAATTTATCGGACTGCAGTGATGCAATACTCCTCCAGGCATGCAGATCATTCAAGTTTTTCGCGTTAAGTGGGAAAAAAAAAAAGAAAATAAAAGAAAACGAGTGAAAGATGCGATGATGTGCACGCATGTGGAGGGTATACCGATTTCGAACGACCGGTTCGGGATATTATGAAGTTTGGCGGCATGACACAACGGTGTGTGGAGGATCAAGAAATTATTAATAATGCTTATGCCGGGTGACAAAGCGGCAACAGAAGGCTCAGCATAAGAAGCCACGAGGTCGTTAAGAAACAACTGCGGCGTCTCCAGCTGACAGAAGTTCTAGATTTCCCTACCATTGGTTCCAGTAAGAGCCTCGCCTTGCCGCCAGTCAGATGCAGTCACTCTCGGGAGCGTAAAACGGAAACCGAGACGAGGCCAGAGATCTTGCCTCCCACCTATCCAGCGCTCCTACGTGCTTGGTTCCCCTATCGTTGCATGAAACACTAACACGTGCCAT
Source organism: Amblyomma maculatum (assembly GCF_055883805.1). NCBI lineage: Eukaryota > Metazoa > Arthropoda > Arachnida > Ixodida > Ixodidae > Amblyomma > Amblyomma maculatum. The sequence continues at coordinate 222,479,119 of NC_139344.1, read as the reverse complement.
CTGCAGAGGCGCACACTTACTCCTTTGTCTCTGCGTCTATTCCTCATCTCTTGTAAGTAAATTCAAACAACAAGGAAGCCCCGTTTAAATTTATTGCAGTGCGTTACGGGACGGAAGTAACTGATGAGAATTCGGCTAATGTGTGTTTCTTGATGAAGGTACTGGTGACGACATGGAGACAGTTGATGAGCGGACGAAATCATGCTGTAGCAGGTCGCCTTGTGGCGCAAAGGAAAACAGAAACACCTGAAAACACGGCAAACTTTCATTTTTAGCCCAGCGTTTCTCGCGTGTTTCTTCTTTCCCGCCCGCCGCCCGCGGCAAGTTCCTAGCCTCTAGTTGCAGCGAAGTGTTTGTAAATTATAAGCTGACGAGATCCACTGATCGCTGCCTGGGCAGCGGGGTTGTTATAGCGAAGGCCCAGGACGTCACAAGCATTGACAAACTTGTATTCGCAGCTTGTCACCCGCCACCAGGAGCGAGCCACAGATGTGTCAGCCATCTTCAACTACGAGTGGCGAGTGATTCCGTGCCTCAACCCAGACGGATACGAGTTCTCCAGGAAATCGGTGTGTTACCAGCGTTTGTTGCCGAGCCTGCTGTGCGCTTTTCTTCTTCTTATTTTTTTTTAAATCAAAAATGGCGCGAATAGTATATGATTCACAGCCCTCCATATTTTTAATGATATCGCTCGAGAGAGAGTTTGAGCAAGCGCATAAAGTCATCTGCATGCAGCGCGAACGTCGCGTGCTACTCTGTTTCCTTCGCGAGAAAACGGCACATGCCACGCTGGCTGTGCGCAAAATCCTTGTTGCATTTCGAGCAGAGCGGACAACGTTGGTTTAAGATTGCTGGTAATACCCCGTAAAATAAACACACACACAAAGAAATAGAGCAAATGTTAGTATATGCCTTATTTTTATTTTGATTTTCAGAACAGGATGTGGAGAAAGAATCGCTCCGTCCAGTATAACGTCAACGGCACGAAATGCTACGGCACCGACCTCAACCGGAATTTCGATGTGTCATTTTGCAGTAAGTTTATCTGCGCCAGCTTCCTCCTCAACTTCGATCTTTATCACGGATTGCAGCATTTTGCCAATTTAAAAATGATTGTCCAGATAACATCTAATCACGCCTATTTTTCTGAGTCACAACTCTGTTCACCTGTACAGAATGAGGTCAATGACCCCCTCCTTCCTTTGTACTGCATTCTTATTTCATTCCTTACGTACTCCATTGTTTCTTCAGAGGGTAATATGTAGGGCTAAAATAATTTAAATTGGCATAAACCCTTTATGCTGACTGCCAACAGCTGTGATAAGCGCCATAAACTTTGCTATCCGGCCTGAATGGGACTCAAAACTGCTTGAGGCGCATGGCTGTGCTTCTAGCTCAGTCACGCATCTTTTTGTGAAAATATCGTACACCCTTGCTTACACACATAGCCTGAGGCCCCGGGACGTGAAGAGGGCGCTGTGTAATGTGACGTAGTATTCTCGCTTTCTTTTTCTTTAAAAATTTTTACCAGCAAATCATTTGTCACAATTTTTCACGGCTATGCCCAGAGCAGCAATTTTTGGAGAGTGCGGCTAGCGCCCCTCATGTGCACAGAGTGGACGCCTCTTGCTAAATATTCGGCAATATAACATGGATCGGTTCACTGTAAAGAAACGAAAATATCGCTATGAACTTCTGTGTCGTGCACACTCCACCATAACGCAACCGCACATCCATGAAGCATAACCCAGAAAAGATTTCTCGAGTTTCCACGTAACTGCAGCGCGAAAAACAAAGAAAAAAAAAACGACAATCACAAAGGAAGGAAAAAACGCACACGACACGGAGCTAAAGTGCACACGGAGCAGCGATTGTCCGTGTCGTGTGTGTTTTTCCTTCCATTGTGCTTTTTTTTTTTTTTCTCGCTGCTGTTATCTGGAAGCAAAGTAACCAACTTGCCCAAAAGCTAGTTTTACTTAAGCTTTCTCGAGAGTTTATTGTTGAATTCCCCCTTCCAGGAGTCAAAACAAGGTGTTTTTTGTAACAAGTATAGGACAGTTTGCAACGTGTAGCGCGCGAGGCCTTCTCCATTCGTGGCGCATACATGCAGGCACGGCCGAAGAGGCGGACCCCTGCAAGGAGACCTTCTGTGGCAAGGCGCCCTTCTCAGAGCCGGAGTCGCACGCCTTCCGGGAATACGTGACTGAATTCCGCGACAGGATAGCCTTCTACTTCAGCTTCCACGCCTTCGGAGACCTCTGGCTTATCCCGTACAGCTTCCGCTCCGAGAGGCCGCCTGACTACGACGAACTGGTACGGCGCTGCAACCCGCAGTTGGCTGGCCTTGCCCGCAGCCTCGACCAGGCTGCTGTGCCGCAGAAACACATGAATGTGCATCAGTCACTCCGCCATCGGGCGCAGGGCAGAGATGGCACTGTCCGATGGTTGCGTGTGCGCCACTCCTTGTCTCAGACTATTATCTCGCTTTTTAAAAAAGCACGTAAATAACCCCAAGTGGTCGAGAATTCTGCGGTCCTCCAACCTCCCATGAACCGCTTATTGAAGACGCAGCTCGACTTAACGATATATTTGTTCATTCCGCGAGTAACTTCAGCCGCTATGAACGATATGAGATCAACTGTAGGGTGTCTTAGGCATCAGTCGGCTCTATACATATATTATTGAACTAAACACACCCCCAAATTCGGAAAAGCGATAGATTGGTTTAGTTAAGGGGTTTAACGTCGTATAGCGACTCCGGTTGTGAGAGACGCAGTAGTACTGCGTCTCTCATAACCTGAGTTGCTTTAGGACGTTAAACCCCTTAAACTAAACCAATCTCTCACTTTTTCGAATTTTGGGGGCGTGTTTAGTTCAATAATATATGTACAGAGCCGATTGATGCTTAAGACACCCTACAGTTGATCTCATATCGTTCTTCATAGCGGCTGAAGTTACTCGCGGAATGAACAAATCTATCGTTAAGTCGAGCTGCGTCTTCAATAAGCGGTTCCTGGGAGGGCTTTTTTTATGTCGCTTTCGTTCCTTGTAGCAGGACAATAGTCACGAAAGGAGCAAACAAAAAGTCGAAAACTTATCTATATTTCTTATGCGATACTGGCAGAATTACACGGCTTCACTTTGTAGAAAGGAAGGCGTGAAAACTGCAGCAAGGTTGTAACGTGATAGCATGCTGTAGCATCATGTTAGTAATATTGCAGTCATGTCGAAAAATTCTTGAACACGGGGTCTGGAGAGGGAAACTTTACATATGAGGAGTCTCATAATCCCGTATGTTTGTCATATGAATTAAGGACACTGTAAGGAACACACGAAGTTTATATGGACTATATCGAGTACACATACTGAGCAATATAAAGTCTATATAACCATATGGAAATCATGTAAAAACTATGCTCCGTTTCATACATCAAGTGCAACACTGTCAAAGCTAGAGCTCTTGTTTGCGCTCCCCGCGCCCGCGATGAAAGATAGTGCCTGCTCTTGACGAGAGGAAATAGTAGTTGCTTTGTCTTCAAGCTTAATACATCTTACATTTGCCATCAACTTCATAAAAAGCACCGTTTTTAGGGAGAAAGGATCGGATTCGGTGAATTTGTGGGTTTTGTTTGTCGTTTTCTTTCGTGTCGCGTTTTCGCTGTCTCGCAACCCTGCCAGCTGTGCCCTCTGCCACGGCCGCTCAATGTGCGCCTCCATTGAGCGGCCGTGCCTCTGCACTGCGCAACACAGAGACCTCGACTGCCTCTTCGGAGCGGATTTTTTCTATAAGATCCGCACTGCGAATATGTCCAGGCACGCGAAGCAAGTTATTGTAAACGAGTATGCTCGAATAGAGCCCGTTTCCGCAGAAACCACTCGGTCACAAAACGAGCGCGTAGTAATACGCCTCCTTTTTTTTTTTTTTTTTTTTTTTTCGGACAACTTTGCGTAGTTTTCGCTGCGTTGCACCTGATCGCACCTGATGTATGAAAAGGAGTATATATGGAAAGCACGTGAAACGGAGACCGCATGGAGAAGATATAGAAAACGTATCATGGATTTCCATGTTTTTTTGTTTTTTTTTTCTTCATTTCATATGGACTCCATATTTCATTAATCCCATATTATCTGCTTATATGTAAGTTTTCAGCTCTGGACGACACGAGTAAACATTGCGTCGTTTCCTTTACTTGTTTTCTTTCCTCCATTTCTTGGCAGATGGCTAGGGCAAATCGAGCAGTCGACGCTATACAAGAGGTCAGCGGCACACGCTACAAAGCTGGATCCATCGCTTCCCTACTTTGTGAGTCTGTTCCTATAAGGCTGTGCGTATTTGCTACTCTGGAGATATTCCTAGAGTGTCCCATGAATAATTAGTTAATCACCTTGTACAGATAACCATGTTGAGCAAGCTCACGTCCTGAGGAATTAAGTTTACTGCCCTTCAAAGCTAAAGCGTCTGTATGGCTGTAACGGTGGCACCCATGGCCAATTGTTCATTTTATAAGCGTGTCCGTTACTTAAAAGCCAAATAATTTATGATTTTTTTGTAGTTATCTCAAAAGTGAAGCACTGGCATTAATTTCTCCGGCATCGAGTGAAACGGTATTGTGCGCATACTGACCTTCGTCTGTTGCGGAAAAATGAGTATTGCTGACTCTCACGGCTTTAAATTGCAGCAGATAATACATTTTGTCGTTGTTTCTGCTAATGAGGTCCAGAAAACCGAGCATACAGCACGGCAAACTCTGTGATCCATATTCAAACCCATTCGCAGCACGAATAAAACAACGACAGGAAGAAAACACACACGACAGGACGAATGCTGCACTCGAACTCGATGCCACAAGAACTCTGTACTTTGTGCTGCCAATTTTTTGTAATCGCGGAACATTCTCGCCGCTCCGCATGGATCCTTTCCTTCCTGGACAAGCACACGAAGCCAGTCTTCATACAGACGAATTTGGCGCCAACCTTCGGACTTGAGTATTCTACACAATCTTCTTGCGTGGCCCAGGGACGGCGACACAACACCTAGTAATGCTTGAACTTCCAAGGGAACCACCCTTGCTTGATGCAGAAAGAAAGAGTCCGGCACTGGCAGGTGGTCACAACGATTAAATTCACACATGTGACAATGGGGCTCTGCCTCGCTTGGTGGGAGCCCCATTGTCACATGTGTGAATTTAATCGCTGTGACCACCTGCCAGTGCCGGACTCTTTCTTTCTGCATCAAGCAAGGGGTGGTTCCCTTGGAAGTTCAAGCATTACTAGGTGTTGTGTCGCCGTCCCTGGGCCACGCAAGAAGATTGTGTAGAATACTCAAGTCCGAAGGTTGGCGCCAAATTCGTCTGTTCTTCGTGTGCTTGTCCAGGAAGGAAAGGATCCATGCGGATCGCGGCGAGAATGTTCCGCGATTACAAAAAATTGGCAGCACAAAGTACAGAGTTCTTGTGGCATCGAGTTCGAGTGCAGCATTCGTCCTGTCGTGTGTGTTTTCTTCCTGTCGTTGTTTTATTCGTGCTGCGAATGGGTTTGAATGTGGATCATTACCAACTGGCCCAAACCTCGGTGTTATTAGTGTTATTAAACTCTGTGAATGAGCGAAATTACCTGTTTTCCAAAACTGCGCTGGCCGTGCGTCGAGCACGTGGGGTTTATCCACAGGCCTTTGGGAGGTGATTTCAAGCGCGACATTATACCGTGACTGCAGCGGGCAGCTAACATGCGCCCCGTAAACGAACAGATTCCACTTGCTTCTTCTAATCACGAACGCTTAGCGGTGCACTTTAGTTTTCAGCTTGTTTCCCAAGCTACACTACTTCCTATTCTGCTGTTACCACTGAACTTTGCGTCTGCAACCTGGCTCCTTATGAATTACAGGTAGCTCAAAATTCCACGAAAACAAAATTTTATGAAATCAGTTAATCTATCAGTTAAACAACTGTTCCATAATTGAGGATTTTAAGAGGGACATAATTAGTTTTTTTTTCTTTTTCAGATCAGTGAAATATGAAATAAGTAATCAAGTTGTAAACCAAAATATCACCAAGTTTACTATTAGCTTGCGGGGGAACGTGAGTTCTCCCGATTAGCATCGAAACCATACAAGAATGTTGCTTTTTGTCTTCATCAAGAGTTTATACGTTTTTCTTAACGTTTTTCTCGCGTTTCTAAACCGTTACAAATAAAAGTTCAAAATAACCTCACTTTAACTGCAACTAAAAGTTAAACAATATAAACACAACGTTCTCTAAAATGGTAAAGTATGCAGACTCGTCTGTTGTGGAGGCAGACAACTTAACGGGACCAAGAACGAGGGCGACACTTGAGCTATATATACAATACAGCAGGTCTAAAACATTCGACTCTTACATCTATCTCGGAACGGGGACCTTGAAGTCGAAATTACGTAGCCATTATTAAAGTGTGTGTGGGGAAGGATTGTGATGAATGAGTAATATTCCAAATTTGCTAACAAAATAGTGGGACCATGCATGCGATCAATGAGAGGCACAACCTAACGGTGAATTCCAGTCAGCGATCTGGAGAAAGTTTTCTTGCTCTGCTAAACCGAGCGGCGTGTTTCAATGGGTGAGTTAAGACCCCGAGTTCAGACTCCTTATGAACATCTTGCTCCTTCGCTGACTCGGACAGCTGCTCCAGAACACCGATTGGAATGTGCCACAAGGGATTTAGTTGCAAGGTACGCTGCTGTTTGAGGATCATCATTAATATAATGACGCACAGCATCAGGTGGCGTGTGCTCATTGCCAAATTCTACGGACTTCAGTCACACCAAGGGCCTTTCCTTCAATTGGCAACGTGGCGTCATCGCAGTTTGCTTGTGAAAGAGGCCGGTGGAGGCGATGCCGGCATGCCGTTTTTGTCCTTGCCTATACAGCACCGTTTTATTACAAGTACGCGCTCTTTATGATTAGAACACAATAATCGAACTCCACATTGCGTAACAGTAAATATTTTAAGTGTTCTTTAATTTAATAATTCCCCATCCGGATTCAACGAAGTGTAACGCATCAAAAATAATTAGGACTTGACAATTTTCAGCATTGCGATCTTTTGACGACTTCATTTAAGAAAAAAAAAAAAGTAGTGGAACCGTAAGCGTAAGCGTGTTTCTACTCATCGCACCATCACTTAGCTAGAGAACTCACGTTAAAATATATATTAATAAGATGCTTGACCACCTCGTCGATTTCGTTAGATCCCATAATTTCCTGCGAAAGCATCGACATTAAACTTCTCTGAGGTTGCACGCACGACGCTTATTTCCTGCTTTGACGAACGCAGATATCGCTCCGGGTACTTCGATCGACTGGATGTACGTCAAGAGGGGCGTCCGCATGAGCTTCACCATAGAGGTTTCTTCGGAGAAGAACGGCTTCTTTCTGAACCAGACCAACGTCTTGGACGTCCCGAAGCAAGCGTGGGTTGGCATGGTGGCTGCCATTCAGTAATAAAGCAGAAAGTTGAACATAATTAAGTGAAGGACCGGCGAAAAAACTTTCTCGTAGACCATGCGGAGTGTATGCAGCCTAGACTGAAAGCCATGCGTCCGCTTACTAGTACCGACAGCGCCGGCACTGTCAACTGAGATATCATGTAGCTGCACAAATAAGCACTACAGCGCCTCGAAAACAGGTTAGATGGTGGTGCACAAAAGAGGTTGCTGGATGACTGCGATCTAAGTTGGAGGTTTTATTTAGGTATAGAGTTTAACCGAAACCTTAAAAATGAAACCGATATGTATAACGAGATTCACGACGTAGCCTAAGCTGAGATGGTCGATTTGAATTGGATCTCGCCATTATAAGTACCGGTCTTATAGCCCATGTGTAGCTGGCGTAATGAACTTCGTTAATTAGTGGAGCTTTTTGCGGCAACGAGGCAGCATTCAGTATCGCCGTGTTACCGAGAAAGCTTATTCTGACGCGTAGAAGGTCGGAGGATGGTGAGCACTATATTATAGTGAAAATAATTTCAAGTCACTAATTGCTCCTTTGCGGAGCACCGTCGATAGATTGCACCCTTTTCCCGCAAGAAGGTGCAAGTAGATGGGTTTATTTATTGGAAAGGCAGAGAGGTTTGCCTGAAAGAAGGTGTAATTAGCCAGGCAAATACATGCGAGACAAACACTGGACTCTAAAAACTTTTATCAGTACGAGTGCCGGTACGCATCTGATTTCCAAGCTGTCGGTATACCTCTTGGCACAAAGCATCGATACGCAGAGCTTGTCCCCAGTAAAGAAAAAAAAAAGCTAAGTAACCACACAAGCTGATAGGTGATTGCTCATTCGACATAGACGGGTTCGTTTTGAAAAGAGCGAAATTTGGGTTCACTTACATAGGAACCTCTCAGATTTTCGGTAGGTGGTGCATTGTTTCAAACGAAGCTAGCACAGTGAACTCTTACGAGGGCATATGCCGGTTATTTCAGTGAACACTTCAAAAAGTTCCTAAAAATGGACGCCCAGTTATAACCATGCGCTGCTGTGCCACGTAATGGGCATTTTTTTCTTTTTTTTTTGCTTCTGCGATTGGTGCATGTAAATGTGTTGTCATTGCCAACTACGTAGGCGTTATTATTGTTAGCGACTGGGCAAGACAGATTGTGCATGACACTGCACATATAGCGCAAGCAGTTTAAATGGTGGCTCCGTAAGGGACTTCAACACGTCATCAGCGAATGTGCTAACCAGCGAGCTTTCCTCGATCCTCTGGGGGGCCAGTTTCCGTTCTGCACAAAAAAAAAAAAAAACAGAAAAGAAAAAAAAAAAACACATCTAGCGATTCAGGGCGCTAGAAACTGAGTTTTTTGTTTTAAAAACTAATATGCCATTGTCCTGTCTACGGCTTCAGGCTTTTTATTGGCTCTAGCTACCCAACTGTGATGACTAAAAAGGTAATTCGTGATTTTAGCTGATTACCTATGTAATTAGAAGAGCTTTTACTGTGAATTATGCCCACCTTGGCTCAAAGTTTGCGCCTAAAAAATGTTTTCTTCCATTTCGAACTCAATATACTCTAGGAAGTCTTGAAAATGCTCGCTGGAGCACGCTGTTTCGAAACCGTACACCTCCCATTAGTCGCATGCCGGACGCAACAAACGTTCGGTGCAGGTCAAGGCGGCAGGTGCCGCTCAAAGGAAACCTGCTTATCCAATGGAGTCGACGGAGGGTCACGACTTTGTGGTTAACACGGTTAACCTCTGATTAATCCTCTTAAGACTCTTGCATTACCACGTTAGTAAGTGCAAGGTTAATAACCTTCAAATCATATAAGAACCGGTCGATGGCATTGTCTCGAGGGCCTCCATTGAGGGACATCACCGGCAATGTTCTTGAGTTTCATCCGACTGCATTTTATTAGGAAGCGCGTTTCTAACGTTCGTATTTGTACTGCGATTGAAGGAGAGTTAAGCGACTCACAACGAATTCTGGGTGCACTAGCGATACCGCGAAAGACTGATAATAAAGGGAGGGGTTAACCAATATATTAAGTATAAAGGCAAAACTCTCGTCTGGAAAGCAGAGACCTCGTGCTCCAGGTCGCTCTGTGCTACGCGCGCGACATCTAGCGCTAACGCCTGGTTCGAAGCGGGCTGTATATGTGAGCATGCGTGACCAAACTGCTATCATTGCCCGTCGTTTCCCGGCTTGCTGACTGCCGCGGCTTCGCCGCCTCCTTTACCCAATACTCTTCAACAGGTGCACCAGCTAGCGGCCCGGTTCAAAAAATAAAATAAAATAAAATAGAGGGCTCCTTATCAGCAGTCAGAGAGAGAGAGAGAGAGAGAGAGAGAGACCCTTTAACGAAAAACAGAGAATTTAGCCGGCGTTTAGATTTCGCTGGCATGCTACTCTGCATAGGAAGGAGAATTAGGGAGGGAAAGATGGAAAAGAACGGTGAGGAAAATAAAAGAATTGAAAGGGGAGATAAAATGCGGCCATTCAATGCGTTGTAAGGTGCAACGTGGAGTAATGGTATATAATGAAATGATGAAATGCATAATCCGACAAATGTGCTTATAGAGTTCACAGCGTGAAAAGTGCCCGAGGGTAACATGAAAGGCGAATTTAGAGTTTCTCAAGAAGCCCAATCTCTTTCAAATACGTAAATAAAAAGTTTATTGTAAGTCTCTGTTGCCTAGGGCATGCTAAGGGACCTAAAACACTGTCTATTGTTAAAGGCACTGAGGAGAACTTCTCCATGCCATGTTCATAGTACAGCTAGAAGCAAAATTAAAGGGAACATGGGAGCGCGTGGCCTCCGCGCTTTGCAAAGCGCTGCCACCAACACAAGACGAGAATGGGTAGCACCTAGGGCATGCTCGGAAAGAGCAGCCGACTAAGCTTACTTTGGGTGCGTCTTTACCACTGATTGTTATCACCTGTCGGTGGCAGCGCATTTGAAAGCGTGGAGGCCACGCGCTCCCGTGTTCCCTTTCATATTTATTCTAGCTGTACGCACGCTCGTCAGCGCACGCAGGGCACTCATCAGGATATGCTCCACAGTTTCACGTGAGCCACAGTCGTCACAATGCGGACTGTTTATTTGACCGAAACGGTATCGCAAGCCATTTATGTGTGCACAGTTCGGGCGAAGTCAGCGGTAAAGAGTTTCTAATTGGCGATGAAGTTTCGGAGGGAATCTTGATCTTAGATGTGGGTTAACTGAGTAAAGAAATTGGCAGTGATGTATCAGCAAGCAAATTTTTTGGCCAGTTGGGATGATGCATCAGATTTCGTGAAGAAAGTCCGAATTTAATATATCTGATGTTGGTGGCCTTTACGAGCCGCTTCATCTGCTTTTTAATTGGCTTTAATGGTGTGCTGGTATCTACTTAAATGTTATGCAGTGGCTTGCGGCAATAGTTAAATGATGTAGATACCCAATGTCAAAGGAAACAGTCTGACAATTGGTTTTCTTCAGCAGGTCATAGAGGATTTGCAGAGATGCTTTAGAATCAGCGAATATAACCCATCGTCCGGGGGTTTGGCACAGGATCATAGGAAACAGCATCTTTAATGCCATGGAGCTCAGCTGTCGTAAATGATGTCTTCCGCTGCAGCCGGTAAGACTAGGCATGGTTTGTTGAGGGCACATAAAGGCCACAGGAAGAAGTGTCTTGAGTAGTTGAACCATCGGTGAATATGTGGGTGTACTGCGTATATTCCTTTGCTAAGTAGGCGAGAGCGGCTTGCAGAAGTGCTGCCTGTGGCATGCGGCTCTTCGCATCCACGCCAGGAACAGACGTATTTACCTTTAGAGACGATAGTGTCCTTGGGGGAAAGGTGAGAGGTAGTAGATTTCGAGGTTGAATAATAGTAGGGAGGTGCAGAAACTGTGCAGCTTGACCAAATCCAGAGTTCCAGTGAGTTAGGTGGACACGGTGTAAGCAGTGCTTCTTCCCTTGGAGGACATGTCGGTGATGGGTACGTATACAGTTTCTTGGGCAGCAATCATATCGGGAGACATCCTTCTGCAAATGTTCCTGATGCAGAGGATTCCTTTGGGAGTTCAATGCATATCCGCAAGCAGTTGTTCCGCGCGGCTTCAAGAATCTTCTTACTTGTTGGAGATAATCTTTGAACCACCGCTAAAGAGTAGCGTAACGCTCCTTCAACGTAGGCTTTTTCAAGCAGAACCGTCGACCGGCAGTTGCTGCCTCATCGTGTTCCCGTCGTGAATCTGAAAACCTGATATGCTGCAGTGATCCTCTCGCGGAGTTTTTTTTTTTAATCTGAGGTGCCCAAGAGAGATTACTGCCAATTATAACATCTATGAATTGATGTGATCGTACATACGATAGTGACCGTCCATCCAGAAGGAGCGGGTATCGAGTCATTCTTTTTCTTGCGAATGCCATAGCAGCACTCTTTTCTGATGAGGCGAAGACCCCGGGGAGCCAGGTACATTAAGATGTGCAGTAACGCTCTCTGAATACGTTGCTGCGTAATATAAAGCTAACGTGATGCACTCCAGATGCAAATATCTGCAAAAATTGTTATGCGTACTCTTCGCGCTAGGTTTCTTGCTATGTGTATAAGGACAATATTGAACAGGAGAGGGCTGAGCACAGCTCCCTGAGGTACGCCCCTCTTCACTGCGTGAAAGAGGAGTTGGACCATGTGAAGTGCTCATAAAAATTTGCCGCTCTTGTAAATAGTGTCCAATCCAGTTGTAAACCTTTCCTCAGAGGCCAAGGCTGGCCAAGGCTGCGAGAATTGCATGATGAAACACAGAGTCAAAAGCGGCCTAGATGTCAAGGAAAACGGCTGTCGGGATGTACCCAGCGTGAAGGTCTCTTCAAGTGATGAGACAAAGGCGATGACATTATCAGTCGCAGACCTATTTTGGCGAAACCCGTTCATTTCTTGAGGATACTCATTTCGGCTCTGAAGGAACCAGGTGACGCGTTTGCAGATCATTCGCTCCATAAGCTTACCTACGCAGCTCAGTAGGGCGATGGGTCAAAAGGATGCGTAACTTGTTGGCTGTTTTGAAGGTTTCAAAACGGGCACAATTTTCGCCAAATTCCATTCCGCGGGGACCTCACCAGACATCCAGGAAGAATTGTATTATTCCAGGAGTCGAAGACGGGAATTGTGAAGTAGCTTTGCGATTGCGTCATAGGTCACTTCATCATGACCCGGAGACGTCCGTCTGTTTAATTCCGCGATAGCTGTGGATAGCTCTTCAATTGTGAAAGGTTGGTCTATCACTGGCACTGCCGCCTGGGGGACGCCTGAAAGACCATCTGTGGAGTGTGCGGAAAGCCCTGACCTCGCTGACAGTAGTCCGCGGTATTCTGAGACTTCTTTAATGGATTTTCGTTCGTGTAGAGATAGTTCAGTGAAAGGGTGAAGCTGTTGGAGGGGAGTGCGCATACCGCGAACTATCCGCCAAATTTTGGCTACTGGATGGCGCACATCCAGTGTAGAACAAAAGTCACGCCATCAACATCATCATCATCAGCCTGACTATACCCACTGCAGGGCGAAGGCCTCTCCCATATTTCTCCAATTAACCCGGTTCTGTGCTAGCTGCATCCACTTGACCCCTGCGAACTTCTTAACCTCATCCGCCCACCTAATTTCCTGCCGCCCCCCATGCTATGCTTTACTTCCCTTGGAATCCAGTTTGTTACCCTTAGCGACCATCGGTTGTCCTCTCTTCGCACTACATAGTCACGTCATATTTGCGACTAAGCTTATCCAGGTAGCGTCGAATGTGACGTTGTGCCCGTCGGCAGGCACGAAGGTCTTCAAGGCTTTTTTTTTTTCTTTTTTTTTTTGTGCGCAAAGCTTTCCTTTCAGCTCGCCTACGAATAGCGCACGGCCTTTGAAATGTCTCATCATTTAATGGTAAGCTATGGCATTTAACTGTGATTTGTGTGCTTTCTCTGAGGCAATAAGCCATTGCAGGTATTAGTTCCTCGTTTCGGGTTGCGGCAGTACTTCCTCTGCTTGCAGCGTCTTTGTATGCATCCAAGTCTGTAGATTTTATGAGGAATTTCTTTGGCGCCATCTGCGCACGGGCAGCTGATATGAGGACTGGGTAATGGTCACTTCCACGTGTTTCCAGATCGGTGCACCAGCCAAAATGGTGGGCAGCTGAACTTGTCACAAAGGTCACGTCAATACTGCTGGCAGTCGTCAGGTCTCGGAGATAGGTTAGGCTGCCGTCATTTAGCTGTTCAATTGAATGTTTTGCGAGTTCTGCAAGCTTGGCAACTCGGGCACATGTGTGTGAGCTTCTCCAAATTTCATTGTGAGCGTTGAAGTCTCCACAAATAATATGTGGAGTGAGCATCCTTATTATCAAGTTTTCAAGCATCGAATGGCCTGCCTGGTTCAAGATATACTCCAATGAGAGTGTACTCTTGTCTCCCAATTACTATTACGGCGTACACACATTCGTTGTCATTGTGAGGCGGGACTTTAACCAAGGAGGCCGGGATATCCATGCGAAAGCCTATCAGCAATCTCCTGACGTCATCTGGTCATTGTGAATGATGAAAATAGTATCCGTGTAGTCTGAAAGTTTCCTCCACGCGCGATTCAGAGATGACTATGAAAGGGAAGTGGTACGCTCGCACAAGCTGCCATGCATAACCTCGAGCTAATTTATTGCTTTTGTCACAGTTTTTACTGCTTACGTTCAGATTAATAAAAGACACAACTGACCTCAACAGCATATAATAGCAGAGATCAGTTGGTTTACCAGCTGGTATTAGATGACTCCCAACTGAAAGCCAGCTAGAGCTCGTTGATTTCACTTGACCACAAACTGGGATCCGCTTACTCCCAGCTGGTAGGCATAAGGAACTAATTGATGCCATTTGAGGACCAGCTGGGACCAGCTGAAACCGACTGAACCCAGACAGAACCATCTAAACCCATTTGGATTTTTTTCATCTCTTTGGGCGAGTACAAACTTTTGAAGCTGATGACTTCTGGTGCCGCATTCTCCATACATAAGATACACAATACACAACAGATTACCACAAGACGTCCACGCGTGGACGTCTTGTGGTAATCTGTTGTGTATGTGTGTATGTGATGGACAATGCATCACCAGAAGTCATCAAGCAGATTCATCTAACCAACTAGCCCACACGCAAGTTCTACTAAACATTTGTGCTTTGACTGGCTAAATATGAGGCTGGCTTTAGCGTTAAGCGTACGATGCGAAAAAGAGTTTTTGAAGTATTCGACACTGATATACGTAAGGTCTAATTTTAAACCTGGAGAAACAGAAAGAAAGGTGACTTTACAATTTTTTGGACGAAACCTCGAAGCCTGCTATTTTTTTCCAGCTCTTGGGAGGCACCTGCGAACGGAGGGCTCGGTTTATTCTGGATAGTCCGGCCTTGGCCAGCGGTGCTGTGCCGGCGGCGAAACGAAAACAAAACCTCTAAGCGCACCATCCCTGCCTTCTTCTTTCCAATGTGCGGAGGCTCTGGAAACAACATTCATCGTGTCAATGTCATGAGACTCATGACAGCGCTTCTGACGACGGAAGCAGGTAGCAGCGCTTCTGACGACGGAAGCAGGTAGCAAAACCCGATGGTGACGCGGCAGCCAGTAGCATGCTGCCAGTTTGGTCGTCTATGCCCACGCCCAGTCAGTATATATTAACGCCCTAGGTCGCTATATTAACGCTATGCCCACTCCCGACCTGCCTCGAACCAGTCAGTATTGCTGGATTCGTGTGCTATATCTAGCATCGTAAATGCGGAAACAAGTGGGAATATCTCTGACGAACGCAACGGTGCAAATGTTGTGTTCTAGTTTCGCTCAACTGTAGGTACAAATTGCTTAAACTGTTTATTTTCCTTAAGCTGATTCAGCTGCGTATTTTGGGCATTATTTTCTAAGTAACCGCATCGCCTCAATTTCTGCTGCCACTCCACAGAATTCAGCCAAACCTGCTGAGAACAACTTTACAGTTATCTCGCACTTCCCGTTTTCGAACGAGTTCAATTGGACTTCGTGTACTGAAGTGGGAGAAGGATGTACTGGCAATCAAACGTATGTATATTTTGCTTGTATCACTTGCTCTGGCCAACTGCCAGCGGACGTGCGCACATCCACGCACATCTGCCCGCGCTTGGCTGGTCAAAAAACTGGCCACCGGCTATTCGCAAACCCGTTACCACCTTGCGGCGGCCAGCCGTGTCTGCTGCAGGAACCTACATGGGCTCAGGACCATCGACGTGTATAGTAAAGCACCAAATGCCTGCAGGCTGTAGACGCTCATATTTTTGTAGAAGGCGGAGAAGCATATTTATGGGTGGGTGCTTCCACGAGCGGCTTCCGAATGATAAGGGATAGTGGCTTTTCTCTCACATACCCCCTCCCCCCAGCCACAGCCGCTCTATCGCCGAAAGAGGATCATGTTGCTAACGAAATGAAATAGCGTGGCAGGCAACGTTTTAAAAATAAATCGAGCCCAAAGCACGCCATTGCATTTACAAAACACATCATTTGATACCACAAAACACGCAGCGCACTATGTGAGCAGAACTGTTATTCAGTCCTTCTTTCTCCTGCATTTTTTTCCTCCTTTTCGCTATGCCTTATGGCACACTTTCTTGAATAATAAAACTATGTCACAAAACACTGCACTCCCAACGCGACTCTGCAACTACTAAAATACTAAGCATAAAACACGTGTATTTTGAATTGAGACTGCAGAGGAGGCCACTGACGGGGCCGGGCTTTGTCAAGCCGCACATATGCGGCTTTTACCCGTCACCCCCTTTTCTCCTTGAGGGACAATTGAACTTTGATTTGATTTGACGGTCGAATGAATGCTATACAGGATGCGTATATACTGTAGACGTGAAGAAGTGACCAATTATATAATATAGGAAGGGGGCTGACGATGCATGAGTGTCTTTGAAGAAACCCAGGAAGGAAGACCAGAGTGTAAATTCGATTCAAAAACAAACGCGGCCGGACAACCGTCAAGGTTGATGAGCCTGCGATGTAAATCTGTTCAGCAGGAGTTCGCCATAGTTAGATACCGGCAGCGGTGCCTCAGTAATTTGTGATGGTGCTCGGAGGAGGTCGCAGTACCGAAAGCAGGCAGTGGCGGCTGCATTTTTATGGATGCGGAATACAAAAACTTCTGTGCGCTGTACAATGTCAAAGCGATAAAAAATTATTCCGGAACCCTCCACTACGGCGCCTCTTAATTTCTATCTGCCTGCTCCATAACTTTCATCGAAGTACTATCCATTATAGATATACCTTTTCTCAGTTCTTCAGAAAATATTCGGATTCTGCAATGCCACGCTGATGGAAGAGAAATGCGAAAATGCCCGTGCAGTGAGGTTTCGCTACATGTTCATATAGCCAAAATTAATCTGTATCTCACTACTACGGCATCTCACTACTACGGTTACTCTGGTGGTGATGGCTGAAGAATTTATTTTAGCAAAAATAAACAGTGAGTGGGTGGACTCGCTAGTCAGGATATCATTGGTCTCTGCCGACCGCTGAGCCCATACAAATGAACAGCCGTTGCTGCCGGTCCAGGCCCGATCTGGTCAGCTCATCCTCTCGCTACTCTTTAGCAGGTTGTGAAACTGGTGCTAGCTGTCGATAAGTTTGACACAGGCAAACCACGTGGTAAAGGGTTGTCCAGTCGCCACAATGGGGGCAATGTGGGTTGTAGCGGGTGCGAAATATAGCGTCTAGGCGTGTTGGGGGCGGGAATACTGATGTACGTCTGTAGTTGGAACATATATATGTTCCTTTTGTTTAGACAGGGGTTGACTGCTGTCCGTAGTTTCCATGTGCGTTCCCTTTGTTTAGACAGGGACGCGTGACAACAGGGTAGAATAGCGAGTTAGTCGGTAGTCCCTACAGTTATATATCGTGACAACACCTTTATCCTGGCTCGTAAATTTAGGATCCTTGTAAATTGATCAGCAGTAGTACAGACAAAAGAGTGATCCGGTCACAAGGCACAATGACATGTGCCCAAGCTAGTCGACAGAATAGCACGCTGAGTTAGGGTTTTATAAAATGAGCTTGCCAAAATAAAATCGCTACCTGCAAGCGACCAGCGCCATCGCATTTTCTCCTCGCGTGAGTGGCATTGACTTTAGCAACCAAAATAAAAGCTCGTAATGTTGACAGCGCAGGGAAGCACCAGTTACCTGGCGGCGCTCGCGACAGAATGTTACTCGACCGACTCCCGCAAAACCTGGTCATACGGCCACCGCCGCTTGACCATGAGAAGTCCAAGCGTCCCTTTCGTAACGCTCCCTCCTCAGCCGCCGAGGTTCTTTGACGCCCTCTCCGCTCTGAACACCCGTCGTTGAGCTTTTCCGATCTTCCTCGTCAGCCGCCCACGATGTAAAGGTAGTGCTCCAGCGCTTCCCGCTTCGCCAATGCTAGTCCTCGCGCTTCTCTCTCTCGCTACCGCCATCTAAAATCCTTCCCCGCGACCCTTTCACCGCTTTCACAAACCTCCCACCGCTGTCCCCTGCGCTCACTCTCTCCACTGCTCTTTACTCGCCTCGTCCTACGCTCTCTACTGCACGGGCGCACCCACCAAGATAGAGTAATGGACGCGAGGCCTCGGAGCTCGTCAAACATAATACAATATAAAAAAAGATAAAGGGAGGAGAGGATCGCGTCAAACGCAAACAAAAATAGAAAAAAACTATGAACGTCCCCTCTGCAGCCACTCCCACCGCCCTCTTCTCTTCCAAAGAAAAGCGGAAAAGCAACGCCATAAAAAGGCAAGGCGTGTGATTAGCTATTAGCGGACGACGCCTTTCTTTTCCAGAGGTGTCGCTAAGCAAAAAGGAAAAAAAAGTACAGAAACTAGTATCAACATCACACTTTAATCTTATAAACTAGTCCACAAACTTTGCTGGGGCATGAATTGCTTCTGGGCGCACTTCCAGAGCGGTGAACCGGTTTTTGCAGCGACAAGCAGCGGTGGCGTAACTGGTAACTGCTCGTGACACTCGGCTTGCACGCTTCTACCAACTACCAGGCCGCGCTTTGGTATGAGACATGAAGAGGCGGCACTCTATAACTATTATTCTGAAATAGGACGTGATTAGCAAAACCAGTGTGCGAGTTTTATGCTCTAGAAAGCTACTACCGTTTTAGTTTCGCTTCTGTTTAGTCTGGGAGACCTGACCATTTGCTTCACCATCTCCTTTTTGTCGTTCGTTGTTTAGGGACGCATTTTTAAACCTTAAAGAAAACGAAATCTCTGCTGCTGCTATATATTACAGAAACAAAAATAACAAATGAAAGAATGCTTCGGCAGTAGCTATCCGTGAAGTCGTCTGGCAACTAGGGTTTGGTCGATCTCACTTTCTCTCCACCCTCTCTCTCCCCTTTTTCCGTTGCGTGGTTTGCGCGGCGGCCGCTGGGGGTCTGTTCGTACGTCGCGCCTTGCGCTCAGCTGTGCTGGCCCTGCCGGACTTCGCGTACGTGGGGGGGTGGTAGAAACGGTTTTTCCTCGAGTGGGCGGCAGGGGTTCTATCCGGAAAGGAGACGCTCGCTGTATTCCAGGGAGCGTCGTCTCGCCGGTGGAAAAAAATGAACTCCAACGTGGCGTACAACGCAGCGCCGGGTACTGCGCAAGCCGGAGTGCGGGTGAGTAGACGCTCGGACGGACTGAGACACGAACTGCCTGCTTGTAAACACCACTGCTAGAATAACAGGCCGTCTGTCTTGGGTACCGCGAGTTTTGAACAAGGCACGGACGGCGGGCTTGGATCGGCAGCGAGTGAATCTCGACTCCTGTGAACCTGTGCCTGGTCATGACGCGCACTTTCTCGCTTTCATTTGTGTTGTTGGCCGAGACGTTTTGCTTCACGGATAGTTATTATACTCCAAATGTTGCCGCCGTGGTCCTTTGAACGGCCTTCTGAGTGCCCCTTTTGCTTCACCTCGGCGGGTAAGGTGATCACTGTTCTCACTTGCTGCTGTCGTCCTCATTCGTTTCGCTAGTTGCGAAGGCATTTTCGACCGTCTTCAGTGTGTAACTCTGGCACAGAACGGCCCGGGATTTTATTTTTACGTCCGAAAGCAATAGCCTGGAATATGAGGCACGCTGCAGACCATAGAGGCCTCCAGATTAATTTGGCTACTTACTGGGGGCCGGCCTCTCACATGCTCCGAAACTTACATGAGCATGAACATTTTCGCTTCCATCATAACGCGAACGGTGTCGAACCCGCGACCTTGGGCACAATAGGAGAATAGCCTTTGACTAGCTGCGATTGGTTTCAACAGTACTCGGACAGTTGTATGCACAGTGTTCGACAACTTGTTTGGTTATACAACATTGTTCACGCACCAGAGAAATCAGCGCACGAAGTTCTCGTTTTTTATGGGATTTCGTAGCGACCGGTCGCGAGAGCTAGAGCACGCCAAATATGTCGCACGCTGACGGAAAGGCATCGTAGTGGATGCTTTAAACATCACCTTACCGAAGAAAAGATCAGCCTTGGCAGCTGATACGCGGTGCACCGTAAAACTGCTGTCTGTGTGTCCGAGGCCACCACCAACCTTCAGCTTCTAAAAGGTTATTCAACCACCTGCCTGCACAGTCCAGGGCATGTATTCCAAGCTTGCGTCGTTTTCGCCCTCACTTCGAGTCCTCTGATTGGTGGAAACACCGGAACCGGATATCAGTTCAGTTGCCACTACTTCCGGTTCCCGCGAGAACGACACTTCGGATTTCGATGCAAACATGTAATACATGCCTAGAAGGCCCTCATCCTCCAGTAGCCTCCACCCAACAGAAGCCCAAACGCAACAGGAGAACATTTTTAAAAAGCTATATCGAAAATAAACCAATTCAGAGAATTAATGAGAAGACTGTCATTTAAAAAAAAGAAAAAATGTGAAAGGGAAATGTAAAACAAATACTGCTAAACCAGATCTCAGTATCGGATCGTATGCTTGCCCATCTTTTTTGCGCAGCTGCCTTGTTCCTTTTTGGTACAAGTAAAAGTTCTGTGTTTGAAACAGTCTGACCATCGTTCAGAACTTTTACTTACCATGTTTATTGCTCACGAGCCCATCAGTGTTGGTTTCATTATGGCCCAATGTCCGCTGTGACGATGTTTAGATTATGATGTTAATATCTACAGTCGTATAAAAAATTGCATTAAGATGGAAATTGTCTAATTGAAAAAGCAAAGACACAGAAACACATGAAATATACGGGACAGCTCTGGACTTACAAATAAGGTTTGCTGGAAGGATTGGCTGGCCAAGGAACGAAATGACATATACGTATCAAACTCTGACAAGAGGACAAGTAAGTCTTGAGTTAACATAGTATTGCAAGGATGATGAGAACCATAGGTGTGCAAACCTTCACTTATGTCGCTTACTACCTACGTGCACACACTGGGGCTTAACAATCTAACCTCTTTATTGGTGAGTAATAGTGACTGTGCACTAATGCACTTGTCACTGCCTTGCATCCCAATGTGATAGGCTTCTACAAGCTCCCTTTCCTGTCTGCTCTTTCCTTTGGGATTACTGAAGTACTGTCAAACACTGTGGAGGCCTATCACATTAGGATGCGAGGCAGTGACAAGTGCATTAGTGCACCGTCACTATCACTCACCAATAAAGAGGTTAGATTATTAAGCAACAATGTGAGCATGTAGATAGTAAGGGACATAAGTGAAGGTTTGCCTGCCTGTGGTTTTCATCCTCCTTGCAATACTGTGTTGAGTCGAGATTTACTTATCCTTTTGTAAGCGTTGGATACACATGTCATTTGGGTTGTCTAAGGTTATTGCTGCTGCTGGCATTAGAATGTGTTGTGACAGCATCAGTAAACATTAAAATTCCATAGTATTTGAGGCTGATTGCTATTGCTGCTACTGGCATTAGAATGTGTCGTGACAGCATCAGTAAACATTAAAATTCCATTGTATTTGAGGCTTTTTCTGTACTTTTCGTCGTTTGCCATGGAAGTTTTGGCAACAGCAATCAGCAGACAAAGATTACTGATGTGTTTGTTATGTACTGCAAGAAAAGATATATCTGAGTTGGTATGGTGTCATATTGCAGGTTTAGGAAACACGAAAGGCAGGGAGGGACATGAAATACAGCCCTTTCGTTTTTGTTTCATGTCCTTGTCTTTCGATGGGCCTAAATCTGAAATATGTTCATTATGAAAACTGCAAAATTTCCAAGAAATTTAAGCTCTTCGAAATGAGCATTACACTTTTTAAGGTGTATTTCAGTGTTCACAAGCTGGGTTTCTTGCTGACGTGCTTTGGCAGCCAATGGCCTTTCAGTTTTCTGCCATACTTATATTCTTACCTGCATCTCTGACCGAAGAGTGCGATGGCGCCAAGGGTTTTTATACTCGCCGCAGTGGCTGAGTGGTTAAGGCGCTTGGCTAATGAACCAAATACCCTGTTTTGAACCCGACCGCGGCCGCCTCGTTTAGATGGAGGTGAAATGAAGAGGCGTCCGTGTGCTGTACGATGTCAGTGCATGTTAAGGTTCCCCAGGTAGTGGAAATTATTCCGTAGCCATCCACTACGGCGCCTCTTTCACTCCCACTTTCCTCCCTTGCCTTACGGCGCGAGTGTGTTCACAGAGTAGTGTGACAGATACTGCGCCTTTCCTTTCCTATAAACCAATTTATTAGCAAGGTTTCTAAAGCGTTTTACTGCAGATAAGCACTAGCACCAGGCCGGGGGACAGCTTGTACCCACTGTATCACTGATGGGTATCCGGTGGCACTGGGAACCGAACCCCGGACTTCCCGCATGTGAGGCAGATGCTAAAACCACCGGGTTACCACTGCGGTTAATTAGGATGCAGAAACCCTGATTTTTCTCTTGTAAGGAAAGGGGGAGTATTACGATTACGCATTGAAACACGTTTTATGCATCGCATAGTTATGCCTTGCTGCACGCCGAGGAGTCCGCTGTTACGTCTGCGCTTGTATCGTGTTATGGCCCAGCAGCGCTTTTTCCTTTCAGCAACAGTGAACGAGTGAATACGCCACAGACTTTTTTTTTTTTTTTCATCGTTTCTCGGCTTGTACATTTGGTGCCCCCCTCGTCCCGCCATTTCAAGGTTACTAACATTTTCAAGCCTTTATACTGGCATGCTTGTTGCATAAGCTATCGCACTTCCGTGTCGCCGAACGTGCTCGACGCCGTCGCCTGGTTTTGTGTCATCACTTTATCGACAGCCTGTATGGCGTGCTTGGGTAGCAATATATGTATATAACGCCTTTGGGCTGCTAGGAAACACGTGGGGTGCCTCAGTTGTAGCGAAACGATAGGTGCTCGGAAAGAATTGCAGTATACTATAATGCGGTGCCTCATGCAATGGCTGCCAGTGTCTGCGGAAACAGTTAGCCTGACGGGGGGCATTGCCAATACGTGTGGGCGGAAACTTTGCCGGTTCCTTGTTAGCAATGGAGAACCGGCCGTAGCAGAAGCAACTGTGTAGCTTTAGCTGACCGGTGCAATAATTTTGCAGTTCTTAAACGGCACTTGTAATTCCGGCGTATTGCACACGTTAAAAAAGTGTCCGAAGTGTCTCGCAACCGAGACAAATGTTGCGGAACTGCACAAAACACCGAAACAAATGCCAGAAGGAAATCATGGTTCTTGCACACGTTTCACGGTCTCTTCTTCCCGAGGCAGGTGTTGTGCTTTTGTTTCTGTAAATGGAGTGGAAGGCAGTGCGAAACAAGCGACACAGCCCGCTCGTGCGAGGCGTAACAGCGGGCCGGTTTGCACGAACTGCTCAATTAATTACTCGCCTCAGGTCCGTGCTGAATCTTCGTTGAATGGTTTCCGAACATTTTTTTATAGCGAGTGCTCATAGGGCTCTTTTTGACGCGCTAGTCTCAGGGCTCTGCAGAAAATGCGTGGGCGTTTCGCGAGCACGCGCCTCTAGCTGGTGGTAGTTGGCAGGTGACATACCTGGGCACTGATTGGGCGGCGGGTTGTGTGACGTCACACGAGACCGTACGACATGGCCGCGTTGGCAAGATATGGGAATCGAACTCAGCAACCGTGGATCCCTTGTCCGGCACGCTGCCCCTTGCCCACGCAGGCACGCTCGCATCTTTATATGTGTGTTGGGTGGCCTTTCACACACTGTGGTAGTTTACGGCTGGGTGCTAATACGTATGTGTGAGATTATCGAGGCATACATTAAGGAACCAGGGATTCAGCGAATGCAGTGCATGCACGCGTCGAGAATCCGCAAGAGATTAAAGGCGAGTGTCTCCTAAATTTTCTGCAGTGAGTAATTAACGGGGGCCTGTGACCCGTTGTAACGTAGTGACCACACGCGTCCAGATTACTCCCTGAACAGTGAAAAAGAAAGAATGCGGTAGCGGAGAAAATGTATCGATGTTTCGACAAAATGACTATTATCTACAATGAGGCTGCAGTCGCGTTCATTTCTAGCTGCTCCATTGTGTAGCATGATGTACTCACTGCACATAAAAGGCGTAGTGTCCTGGGAGAAAAAAAGAAAAACTAGCGTTCAGGTGATGGCTGAAAAAAAAAAAAAAAAAAAAAAAAACTAAATGTTAGGATATAGTTTCAACGTCTACGTCAACCCTTGTTATAAAATTAGTCGGTGTTTAACTTCGTTCAAAGTGATTAAGACGCGTGAAAGCACTGTTTGGCATGATTTTGCTTCGCGGCTTAGCATTGAGATACTGGCACAGGGTTTGGGTGAAGTGCTAAGCGTCTTTAGCCGGTTGGATTGGTTTTCGTGAAACGGAAAGTCGCAGTACTTGTCTCGCTTCTATGTGCACACCTACACTTGGAATTCACAGCGTAAAATTGTAGGGACATATAATGTCGCCGGCTCGAGTCCCTATCGCAAACTAGCCTCGAACTAGACTAGCTCATGTGTGTAAAATGGGAGGCGCGCAAAGAACGGTTGCATGAAATTGATACGAAATCGCCACGCCACTCACGAGGCAAGTAAGACTTTCGCTTTAGTTATTACTGGCGCCTAAATATGATTCGCCTTGTATTCGCACTGGCATGCAAAAGAGGACAATGGGCCCGCGAGAACTCGTGACGCAAAGCATGTTTATTCAAGGCTGTTATAAACAGCTAAGTCAACCCGCTTGGTACCTGTACCCGCTTTTGCTGGAGTATTGTATTGCACATCGGGCCTTTGTTTTGACCAGAGCGTATCACGGTATCACCACGAGACCAATCCAGTCCGGGTCTCTATTTCCTCCCACACCTCGCGTCTTCGCCGCCGCCTTGCTGAGGCGCACGCCTCATTGCACACCGTCGACGCGTGCTCGTTCGCCGCACGAGAGCGGGAGAGAGTGGTTGTTTTCGTCCGCCGACTTCTGCGAGCGCACGTTTGAAATTTCAGAGATCGGTCTTTGATTGGCAGGGACCGGCGGTGAACTTCGCCCGTAGGAAAACAAGACACGCCGCGTCTTCCGGCGAAGCGCACAGCAGCAGTTGCATGTAATGTGGGCTGCTGCCCTCTGCGAGGGAGATAATGGGAGCATAGCGTCTTGCCATGTCGCACATGCGGTTTTATGGACGAGGCACCTGTTCCGTCGCATTGTTCCGCTCAGTTACCCCCCCTCCCCCTCCTTCCCATTCGTTTTTTGACTGTTGTTCCTGCGGAGTGCAGCATGGTAATAGTCTTACGTGCTCGTTCTACGGACTTGACCTGTTGCTCGCAGCATTGAACCATGCTGGGAGAAATAATTTCGGCTGTCCGGAAATATTTGACGCAGTTCGCTGACCCGCTCGATCGATGGATACAGCGTTGTGCTCAACAGCACATGCAGCCGAAACGTTTTTGAGATAAGCACTGTGGCAGCCCCGAACGAATCATCTTCATTCGCGTGTAATCGCCGTGGAGTTGTTTCTCTTCCCCTGCTTTGAGACTAATGCAGCACATGCGCAGGCTAAGCTGAAGCTCTCACGTTATCCCTTGGTAACGGCAGTTGTACCAATTTGTTTGAAGCAAGGGTGAGAGATGTCACGGGATGTTTTGGTGGTCAAATTTCGTTATCGCGTAGCCCCTTCGCGTTCTGGTAGCGGCTCTCCTGTTATTACAAACTCGTGAAAATTGCCGTTTTAAGTAGAGAGCATTATGATAATGCCACTGCCGCCTGCACACACCATCTGTTCTTAATATTAATAGGTCAGGTTCTTGGGCTCTTGAATAAGTGCAGGCCGGAACGTTTCACGAGTATTTCGCGCTGAGAGATAGATGTGGGCTAAGAAAGAAAAAAATCAATCGACCTCGCCATCGAAAGTAGTAAGCATGAAATGAATCGTAAGGGCGCCTCATATTTCTGCTTCGGCATGCCTTCCGTCTGATGGGCGTTTGAGGTGTACGTCCGGTGTGAAGCAATTTTGTGCCTTTTGTTTTGCGTAAGTTTGGTTTTGGTTCTCCTTCCTGTGGACAGTGCTTGAGGTGTTGGCCGAGAAGTGATAGTTTTGCGGGACGACGTCACCGCGCTGGGGAGAAGGACACTTGTCGCGTGCGCTGACCCGGCGGCAGTGTGGCATGTAAGCCCAGGGCGTGACCCAGGAAACTTAGGGTTTGCCTTCGTGTTCTCCTTTCGGTTCGCCTCCGGTTCGGTGCCATGTTCTCCCCGACAGCACGTCAACAGCGGGTGCTAAAATCATTTTCGGCTTAAAAAAGCTGACACATGCTAGCCTAATGAAAGCCTGATGACACGGCTTCTTTCTCTGGGTGTGACTGTGGCAGCGACATGACATGTGTGTCCACATTTCCCTGCCAGTGGCTCAGCAACGCATCGCGAGAACTGACCAACCTGTCACTTACACCCCGCTCCTATTGGTCGACATGTCCGCCGGTCAGAATGGGCCAATAGGAGCGGGGCCTAATTGGTTTGCGACGATTTTTGCGATGTGATCGTTGCGCAATACGCCTTTTTCTGCTCACGCGCCCCTCGTAGCGTGTTATCGGAGCTTTACAGTCGAGACAGCACATCGCGTGCTTTCGATGTCTCTTTGCCAGCATGAAGCTGTTTTCGGAAATTTTTATTTACGCCCAGTAAACTGTGTTAATGAGGTCTGCTCGCGACAGGATTTCAAGGCGGCTGGTTGGTCATGTAGCGGCTGTGCGAGGAGAGCGACAGCTGACGCGCACCTGTCCAACGTCGGCGTGTGGACCACGAGGAAGGCGGCTCACACTGTCGCTAAGCGCCGGCAGGCAGTGCCCGTACTGGCGGACTCGGCCACGGCTGTCTTGGCTTGAAGGCGCAGGCGCGGAGGACGAAAATGGCTGCTCTCTCCTCCCGCCCGTTTCGCTGCTGCTGTGGGCGGCCAAAAGAAGAAAACAGCAGCCCCCTTTCCGCCGGAGAGAAAAATCGATGCCTTTCCTTCTCTTTAATGTAACCCGCCCGCCGCCCGTGCAGTTCGGCGGCGCTAATCCCGTCTTTTTTCTTTTTTGGCTCACTCTCCGCCGGCGCACCCCACTGCCGGTGGCGCTCGGGCTGAATTAATTGTTATCCCCGAAAGGAGTACGCAAAAGGGGAGGGGATGCGTCAGTGCTTTCGGCTTGTCCGGCCGCGGAAAGCGGCAGCGCCGCACGCTTTTCAAACTCTCCCGTCGAGTTGTTTGCTTTTTTGACATTGCCGCCTTTCCAGCGTCCAGCGCTCGACCGGCGCGCTTCTATCCAAATAACACCCTTTAGTTTCTATCTCTCATGTGGCCGTACCCCGCCCCATACCCCCCGCCGCCGCTGGCCTGTTCTTCGATCTGCTTTCTTCTTTTTTATCTTCGTGTTGCTGCGCGCCCTGTGAGAGGCGCTGGGGCGGCGTAGCAAAGAACACAGCGGCTTCGCCGACGCCAGCGCCGGGAGGGGGTGGGGTGTTGGCGGTAGGGCGAGTCCATCAAGGCTGTGCGCGGGGTGGTGGGTGCCGGTGGGTGGGGTCCGGCTGCTCTCCCCGGGGGCGGCTGGGCTCGGCGGCGCCTGCCATGTGGGCGACCGGCGGAGGGGGGAGGAGGGGGTGGTGTCCTTTGGAGCGTACCATCCTAGTTTGTCGCTGCGCCGATCTGAGGGGGGTTCGGACGGCGAGTCTTCCTTGGCGTGTTATTTCGCTCGCGGCCTGGGCGTTGGTGGTGTTCTTCGCCGCTCTCGCTGAGGGCCGTGATGCAAGAGCGAATGGGAGGGGGAGGTTGGCGGCGGGAGGGGGTGAGGGTTGGCTTTGAGAGTCTTTTCATATTAGTTTTACGCTGGCGCGGCCGCTCCTGCTTGCCTTTGTGGCGATATTTTTTCTTTCTGGTTGTATTTTCTCTTGGCGGGGGAGGAAAGAAAATGGACGGGTGCACCGGGGGAGGGCTGCTCGCGACGAAGAAAAGGGAGGCTAACGATGGCGCTTTTGTGCCTTCCTAAGCCTCAGCAGCCTTAGGCCTCCAGGTGATAAGACATTTAGCAATATTTTGATGCGAAACGTTGGTAGTAACCGAATGAAGTCTGAATAACGCGAATTAGTCCAGTTTGATCGGTACATTCTGGATTAGTGGTGTTTGCATATTTATCTTCGAGCATGTGGAACAGGCACTGTGAAACAGTGGCTTTCAAATAAAGTCGGCAATGGCAAGTTTCAGCGACGTCGCGTTTGCGAGATGCGAACAGAACAGCTAGGAATAAACCGGAAGGCGATGCGACGTCAGTCGGTTCGCTTTCAAAATCCCTGTCATGAAGGCGCCATGTTCCAGGGCCCTCAGTCCCTTTAATCCCCGCGTGCTTAAGCTCTGGGTCGTATTTTTTCTTTTCTTTCGTTCGGTGCTCGCGCTTAGCCTTCGTTTACATGTCCTTAGATGCTGTCGGAATGAAGCCGCGAAGGAACACTGCCAAGGAGTTAATTTTCAGGTATCGCCCGACTGTTGGTTTCCTCAATCAATCTCCCATGTGTTTACGGTGTGGCCAGAATAAATAAAGACACTGCTGAAGTGAATGTAGTTATTCTGCGACAGCATGCGATAACCTACCGTTCGATTTCTCTAGCTCCTTCTTCACGATTGTATGCGTACCCGGGTCGCGATAATGCAATTAATCCATTAGCTTTTACAACGTTGCATTTTTGGGAAGTGCTACATGTGAAATTGATCAGTGAAAATGTGCAGTGCCTTTAAAAAATGTTAAAAATGCAGAAAAAGTTTTGTGTTTGAGTATTCTTCTTTTACTCCATTAATCCCACCTGAACCATATATTTAAAACATTTTTTTTTTTTATAAAATGTGGTGGAACTTGGCTTTCCTGTGTAATAAAATTTCTTGCTGGTGTGCAGTGACATGCCCCCTCTCCCACCCTGCCTCCTCCTCAAATTTTTTCTTGGTCGGTGCGCGGTCTTGGACAGCCTGTGGTATTCTGAAATAAACCGCACTAGTTTTGTTGTACTAATTTGGAGCTATGATGCATTAAATGTGATTGGCTAGGAAACTGAATGAGAGATATTCATGCTGCTCTGGAAAATTAGGTGAGAAAGGCTCTCTAATATTGGGAAGATTGCAGCATAGATCTGTTTTTAAGCTTTCTAAGATTTGTGTTTCACGCCCTCAGAATATCTCTTCAGGCCGATCATGCTAATTTTTTTGGCTGGCTCATGCCCTCGCTCACAGTGACTGCAGCAACGGAAGTGACGGGTGCGTCACTCAAAGATAAAACACAACCCTACGGTTTGTTCGAACATGAAGCGCTGTACGGAAATTGAAATGCAATATTAATACAATAGTTTTATGGATTAAAATTACTGTAAAGAGTATAATGCATCGGTGGCGTCCGTCGCGCCATCTTTGCTACATTGAATAAGTTAACTTGAAAAATCGCTGCGGTAAAAAACAGTTTAAAGCATGCTAAAAGGCGATTATTGCTGAGAGCTGTCTCTGAACACAACCTAAAGGTAATATACACTCACTGAAGACAGGAATTGATTACTGTGAAGGTAATTGGATAGTGTAACCGTTGTCATACCGTCACATCTGGCTGCGTTCGAGGTTGGTTTTGCTCCTACTAAGAACAAAAAACGTATTTGCAATGTATACTAAAAAAACAAAACAAAACATATAGCTTTATTGACTTCCTTTTTGTTGTATTTTATTTTTTAGTGACTCCACCCTGTACTTCCTTTGCTGCAATTTTCGGGGAATGGCAATATGCCTCACAGTGATATGTTAGCCAAATATGGTTGGCGAGTTGTTTTCTCTGTGAATATTCCTTGGGAGCCATTGTAATTTTGCTGTTATTTATTGAGGTGTCCAGTGCGCCTAAAGTATTGATTCCTGCTCCCGCCATTGTTTTAAAATACTCCTGCTTTCAGGAGGCCCCATTGAGCAGTTGCATTTTTTTGCGTCATTGTTTCGTATAGTTTTTTCAGCTTTTATTTGCAGGCTTTAAGGTGAAAGATGTGGGCAGCTGGACATCGGAATGTTCATACAATATTTATACTTGTTGGAATTGACTTCTTTCCAGGGTAATATCCAGGGGGTATTCTATGTCTTTTCTGGGCATGTTATGGGTCTATGTGCGTCTCAGCATTAGAGTAGTTTCACTCAATAATCAAAGCTGTTTTTATGCCTGTTCTTTAGTCACTTTAATGCTTTCATTACCATGGAAAAAATTAGTATTTTTAATAGGTTTTATGCAACTTTTCTTGCTGCAATGTGCATGGTATGAAAAATGTGTAAAACGCACAAAATGGTTGGTAATAGAATGTACTTTATAAAAACGTTTATTTTCACATCCAGTGTGAGCGTTAGTGGAAAAAATTGTCAAACACATAAGGAAGTTAGACAAGAATGACAGTTTTGGATTTACAGAAAATAACTTTTGAAAAAAAAAAAATTGTTTAAAAATTTCTGAAATGCATAAAGTTTTAAAATGTACCTAAAAGTTACCACTAAAATTTTAAAGCTACAGCTCAAATGCTTTTAGAGCTGAAATTTTTTCTTCTAATTGTGCTATCTGAATCAGGCCGATTTTAGCTTTTGATTTGATACACTAGACCCCGAAAAAAATTTTACCAGTACATTGTTTTGGCTGAAAGAAGCTTGATAAGAGTACTTTCAATCATAATCTGTTTTTGGAAAAGCCAAAAAGATTGCAAAAACACAATAAATATAGCTGCCCTGAAACTTTTGATGATCTCTTGACATAATTATGATAGAGTCGCTGCTGCTGGATGTATTGGTAAAGATTTGCTTCGGAGAGAGCAGAATCACATGCAATAGGTTTTCTGCAAGTACTTCGCCATTTTGGATGTTGACACCGTGCTGGAAGCGTCCCATGCCGCAACATCAACTTTAAATACATTTTAAAAATTTATGGTTGACAGATAGAATACTCGCTTCACAGAAAATGGAAATATTATGTCGGGACAACAAACTAGATGGCACAACAGGTCTGTAGCAGTGCCAGCTGCGCTAAATCTGAATACCGAGTATGTTGATCACCAGCAATCAAAGCCTAGTGGTGTGGTAAGGAAAGAGTTAGTGGAACATTTTGGGCACCTGATTTTGTGAATTGGCTTATGCGCCAATTTGTTCCTTTCGTGATAGCGCACATATTAAAGAACAACAAGTGGTCAGTTATGCTTAGCCCTCCACTGTGCCATCTCTCATAGCCTGAGTCGCTTTGGGATCCCCCCCCATTACACCATAAACCAGATCAAACCTTCCATGATAGAGTTCACACGTTTTGAAGTTTTTCTCTCCATACCTTTGCTTGCAGCGGTGGCGTAGCGGTAGAACATCTGCCTCGCATGCAAGAGGACCGGGGTTCAAATCCCGGTGCCGCGCAATTCTCCACCGGATGAATGAAAAAAAAAAAATCCGCGTGTTGATGGAATTGCATAAAACAGGTTTGGGGTGCGACCTGATGCCGGTGAACACCTCCGGCAACGCACTCCCTCACCAGAACAGGAGTTGGCCACCCTGGTGCAGTAACTGGCCGCAACCTCCTATGATAAGCTCCATAAATGTATGCGATAAGGGACAAGGTGGGCAACGTCATCACTAATATGGAAAAGATAGTCAAAGTAGCCGAGGAGTTCTATACAGATCTCTACAGTAGCCAAAGTAGTCAGGACCGTAATGAGATTGGCGGTAGGGAAAAACAGTCAGACGTTCCACCAGTGACGAAGGACGAGGTCAAGAAAGCACTAGAAACTATGAAAAGGGGGAAATCAGCTGGAGAGGATCAGATAACTACAGATTTGCTGAAGGACGGGGGGGATATCGTGCTAGAAAACCTGGCCACCCTGTATACGCAATGCCTGGTGTCATCGACAGTACCGGAACCATGGAAGAATGCAAACATTATCCTCATTCACAAGAAAGGGGACTCTAAGGACCTTAAAAATTACAGACCAATCAGCTTACTGTCTGTTACGTATAAGGTATTTACTAAGGTAATCGCTAATAGAATCAGGACAACCTTAGACTGCAATCAAGCAAAGGATCAAGCAGGGTTTCGGAAACGGTACTCTACTATCGATCATATCCATACCATCAATCAGGTGATAGAAAAATGCTCGGAATATAACCAGCCCTTATACATAGCATTCATTGATTACGAAAAAGCATTTGACTCAGTTGAAACCTCGGCGGTGATGCAGGCATTGCAAAATCAGGGGGTAGACGAGCCATACGTGAAAGTGCTGGAAGATATATATAGCGGCTGCACAGCAACCATAGTTCTGCATAAAGAAAGTAACAAAATTCCCATAAAGAAAGGTGTTAGGCAAGGAGACACAATCTCCCCAGTACTATTCACAGCTTGTTTAGAGGAAGTATTCAGGGACTTGGAATGGGAGCAGTTAGGGATAAGGGTAGATGGAGAATACCTCAGTAATCTGCGATTTGCTGATGACATTGCCTTGCTAAGCAACTCGGGGGATGAACTGCAAATAATGATTGATGACCTAGACAGGAAAAGTAGAAAGGTAAGCTTGAAAATCAATATGCAGTAGACTAAGGTAATGCTCAACAGCCTCGGGAAGGAGCAGCAGTTTACATTAGGTAGCGAAATACTGGAAGTAGTGGGCGAATATGTCTATTTAGGACAGGTAGTAACCGCAGATCCGGACCACGAAAAGGAAATAAGAAGAATACGATTGGGATGGAGCGCATTTGGCAAGCACTCGCAGATTATGACTAGCAGCTTACCGGTATCGCTCAAGAGGAAAGTATACAACAGTTGCATCTTGCCTGTACTCACCTATGGGGCTGAAACTTGGAGGCTAACCAAGAGAATTCTACTTAAGTTGAGGACAACCCAGAGGGCTATGGAACGAAAAATGGTAGGGGTAACATTAAGAGATAGAAAGCATGCAGAGTGGGTCAGAGAAATAACTCAAGTTACCGACATTCTAGTAGAAATTAAGAAGAAGAAATGGACATGGGCAGGACATGTAGTACGAAGAGAGGATAACCGATGGTCGCTGAGGGTAACAAACTGGATTCCAAGGGAAGGAAAGCGTAGCAGGGGGCGGCAGAAAGTTAGGTGGGCGGATGAGATTAAGAAGTTCGCAGGGGTCAAGTGGATGCAGCTAGCACAGAACCGGGTTAAGTGGAGAAATATGGGAGAGGCCTTCGCCCTGCAGTGGGTATAATCAGGCTGATGATGATGATGATGATGACCTTTTTACACTTTTTTGAGCATTACAATTCCACATTTACTCTTTAAAATTTTGCCATTTAACAAAGCATATTTATGTTGGTGTGTTTGTTCTGTAGCTTTTGCTGGTAGAAGTGTATTTGCTGAAAAAAGTTTGAATACCTTAAATGCTTCTTTATTAAGGCAGGAAGGATTTTTGTGCAATCTTTTGTAAATTTTGTAGCTCAAGGTAGTGATAAGTAAAAGCAATGAAACTTTAGGTATTTTATGCAGTTGAACAGGTAACTTGTGTATTTCAGAATTTTTAATTACTGCTTTTTCTTGTTGTAAGCACAAGTTACTGGTGTTAACCTTAATTTTTGTTGAGGTTTGTGTGCGACAAAATTTTGTTGCCTCATAGTTCAGAAGAGTTGAAATCTAGGCCAAATGGTACTGTTAAAAAAAAAAGTGGCAGAAAAAGAATAGGTAAAGAAAGCACACACTATGTTATGACTGGAATAGCAGCTGTGCATTGCTGAAACAAATGCATCCCCTTGTGCCTCTTTTTTCTTGTACTTTGCCTGTTTGACTGTTTTCTTAGAACTGTGAAATATTTCAATTCTAATTCAAACTATAATATAGTACTTTTATTTAGCTGCAAGCATAATTTTCAGGCAGAAATAATGAAATGAACCTATAAGAGGTAACCATTTTTCATATGTTATCAGCTCTTGATTCTGGTTTATTTGGACTTCCTCTCTGGTTCTGTCATTAGGTGCTTTAAAAATTGTCCACTTAACTCAAACTGCACATAACTCTGGCAAATTTTATCTGCCTTCCTCTTTATGTTTGAATTATTGATAGTCAGCTGTATATTTGTAATATGTGATTGATTTGTGGACGGCATCTCTGGGTCGAGCTGTCTGGAGGAAATTGGCAGCCTTCTCTTCCCATTCTTATCTTCATCTTTCACTTCCCTATCTGCCTTCTCTCAACTGGTCTGTCCTCCTTCTTCCCCTGTCTTTCTTTCCTGGCCTCTATGGTTAACCTTGTGTGGCTTACTACATTAATTTAATCCATATTCGGTTATAGTTCGGGTGCGCAGCTGGGGTGTGCAGAACATTTAACTTTCGGGACAGGTGATTGTGAGGAGCTCTGGAAAAAAAAGCCTTTTAATAAATTCAGTATTAAACAACCCTGGTGTAACACTCACCAAAATGTAGCTCTTTAAATGCCCTTTCATACACTTGAATAATATGTGCAATTTAAGTGCTATACGTGATGCAAAAACTTTCAGCGCAAACTTTTAGAAAAAAAAAAGTTAACAAAATGCTGAAAAAGCATAAGTATAGAAATAACAAATAGTAATAAAAAATTCCAGAATATACAAAAGGTTGTACAATGCCTTTTTTTTTAATTTTGATTATATGGCTCCCATTTTTCTTTTTAAAGCTCTTCAGGGCCATGGAATAAAACAGTTGACATTGAATGTTGTTCGCAAAACTTTCGTTAGTAAATGAAATATTCTCACAATTCTACTATAACATGTACTAAACTGGAGCTATTTAGACAGTTTTTCAAATATATGCAAAATTTTTTGTTTAACTTTATACCTGACACAAAGAAAAAAAATTTTTCCCTGCAAGTTTCCTGGAAACACATTCAAAAACTAAAGAAAGGCATAAATATCAAAATAAATGCTGCTATGAAAATAATTGCTATAAATATAAAATAAAAAAATATGCTACACTCTCTTTCATTAGTTGCAAATTTGTGCCTTTCTGCAGATCAAAAGATTGCAGAAAGGCACAAACAACTTGCAGTGGTTGTTGCAAGTCTGATGTACCCATTCTCCCACAAACACTACTAAAATGCAGTGAGGTTAAATTACCAAGGAACTAACATGTTATGTACTGAAGTCCATTTTGAAGGTGTGCCATTCTCATAACATTGTCAAAAACATTCTTTTTCGTCTGTCTTCCTCTGCTCATAGCACAGCTTACAATTTTTGCATTCTCGAACGTATTGTGGGTTGTCGCGTGTTTTGCAGAGGGTGGCTGTGTGTGATCTAGTTTGCCATCAATATTGAAAAGATTGAAAATCTGCTCTAGGAGCTGTTCTTTGAGAGCTAGGTGCTCATACTCCACTTGATGCTGCTGAAAGAGCTTTGAACTCTGATTCATTTGAGTTGAAGTTACCTCGTGAAGTTGTCTTCAGACTCTCCACCACTGCTGTCGCCAAAATAATCCGCAGTAGAAGCAGCAGATTCATTCCATGACACTGAATTCGTAGAGTGTCCTCATGGGAGTTGGATGGCATTTTTGTTGAAATTTGAGACCACCCTTATTTCTCCGATGTCGCCACGTGCTGAAAAAAAGTGAACCACACGGGAACCAAAACTACAGTTGTCATGCTGTTTGCCTAAATGAGGCTACATGTTCCAACAAATAGAAGTTAGCGTTTTACAGTTGGTTGAAAGCCATTGTTCATTATGAATAATGAAGGGGGGTCCCAAAATAGTTGAAGGCTCCTGTCTCGTCTCCTTGTTGGGCTTTATGGTAAACAGCTGGCGCGTCGTGGCCTAAACACTTGTGCATTTTATTGCTGCTTCCTTCCCCAAATTCTTGCACTTGCAGAGGAGCAGAACAAAGGCGATCTTTCTTGGAGAAAGAAAGTAACATTCCCCAAGTTCTGTGCCATCTATGGTGAAATAGAAGAAAAACAAGCTAGAATCCTAACCTTATTCATGGTGTAGATGCCTTGGACCCAAAATGCTACCAAAAATGGCCATTGGGGACTCCGTCACATTGTGCAGTACTAAAAAAATCGTAGGCATTGTGTATAAGGGACATGTCTCCATCACTGCTGACCAGTTTCTCGACACTGTCTGTGCTGTAAGTTCAAAAATTGATTTCCTGTGCTTCGCCAAAAAGGCTGGAAGGATTTTATGACCAAAGCATTATCTGTGTCCACAGGCTGAGAGCTAAAGACGACAAGAAATAGTCACAAAATGCCCGGTCCACATGTTCAACACCATCACACTGCCTGACTCAGTGGAAGTTGGATATTTGAAAATCAATGCCAGACACTACATACCAAATCCTTGAGGTTGCTTCAGATGCCAGAGAGATGCAGCCATTGCTCCCAGAATTGCCACAAACATCAAACGTGCGAAAAATGTACACCATAAGATCTTTGACAACTGTGCTTGTGTGCCATGCTGCGCAAGCTGCAAAGGGGACCACTTGACATACTCCTGGGGTGGAATAATATAATGATGCCAAAATTGATTCCATTCCACCAGTGATGACGTCAAAATTGCATACAAAGTGTGACTTTTTACGAAAAGAGCCAATGAGATAGTAACAGGCACGGCCAAATGGTTTTCCTTGTTTTTTTTTTTTCTTAATAAATGCCCATAAAATGAGTTCATTGTTGAAAACAATTCATTTTCTAAGGAGTTAGTAGCAGTAAGATGTATAATAAATTCCTGTGATGCCGTGCAACACAACCTCATTATGCACATATTCAAAATTTGGCCAACCAATCTCTGAGTGTGTGACGGCATGATGGAATAGAATCGATATATTATTCCACCCCTGGTTGTGTCCATTTTTGAAAAAAAAAGGCAAAGCAATCACAATTATAAAGATTATGGAAAATTGGCCGAGAAGCACGAAGGTAGTTTGGGCACCCACAAGAAATATTTTCCTTCCCTGCAAGAGCAAGCTTTGCCGCTGTGGTGTGACAGGATAATGCACCACACCAATTTTCTG
The DNA here is from genome assembly GCF_055883805.1 of Amblyomma maculatum. Lineage (NCBI taxonomy): Eukaryota > Metazoa > Arthropoda > Arachnida > Ixodida > Ixodidae > Amblyomma > Amblyomma maculatum. The sequence goes on along the minus strand of NC_139344.1, from coordinate 222,442,215 downwards.
ACTCTGCCCAGATGTCGTTTAATGAGTCTTTGACAAAGCTATCCACACTCCAGGCAGGGACAGCAAAAACTGCCCTATAGTCTCATAAATGGCCTGCCAGCCCCTCAGTTGGCAGCCTGCAAGGCTTTCACTTTGACAGGAGAGGCTAGAAACCCACACACACATGTGGCTACTCCACAGACTTGCAGTACCTCTAGGGAGGTGGTGAATACAACTGCTAGCTCACCCATGCTGCAGCAGTGGCACAGCTCTCTTCAGAAAAAAAAAAAAAAGACCTCGGTAATAGGTTCTCAAAAACGAAGGAAGTTGTTCATCACATCCTCAAAACACATTAAATATGCATGCTTAAAAAGAAGGGTAGATCACTACGTTCAGTACTTCAACTGCACTAAGCAACGAAGCTTGGGCCTGACCCATGCTGCTGTACCATTGGGAATTTGTATGTGAGGTAGTCATTAGTTGAAGCTCTAAAGGAGCTTTTGCACTCACCTTTCCCTGTGGCTTTACACTTGCAATACACTAACTTTAAGACCTCAAAAGAAGAACATTTAAAACAAATACAATAGTAGGAGTAGTATACTATAGTATAAAACAACTTTATTGATGGGAAATCGGGTCATCCCTAGATGGTTTGAGAGTAGGAAGAGCAGTTTGAAACTCGCAGAATCAAGCTCAAGAGTATGGACGCCTAAATTTTGGGTTGGTGTTTTATGCTATGTAATGATGCGTAAGGCATTACTGTGCAGAGATCACCACATGATATTTGCCATGACCACTGAATAATTTATAATCTAATTTCTTTTCTCATATGTTTCGGTTTCTACAGCTGAGCGATGGCATTGACGTCAAGTTCAAATCTAGTCTAGGCTACGTGAGGAATGAAAAAATAAATAAAAATAAAACAGTGATATAATCGTTGTGTGGATTGTGTGTGCAAACATCGCACATTACAAAGAAATTTCATGAAATTTAGTTCACATATTGCATAAATGGCACTATTCAAGCTGCTTGTATCTGTCACCTTCCGCGGCAATGTATCTGTCGCTGCGGACAACAAATCTATTCAAATGGGATTGACAGCACGCCCATTTGAATGCATGTTGACACTGCCATTAAAAAGAAAAAAAAAGAAAAGCTGAAGCCAAAGAGTTTGTTAATTGTTAATACAACTGGATCATTGCCCATCGATATATGTTTACATCTGCATGCAGCGTGGAACACCATCACTTTTTGTTACGGTAAAAAAATTTGCTTGTGAGCTCATTTTGGACCTAATTGTCTTTGGGTCATTCATTATGAAAAATGGCATTTACGCCGCCCTTCCATCGATTGCAAACATACAAAAAAGGGATTTATGCTAGTCATGAACAAAACTCTGGGTCAGACTGCTTGCCACCATTAGCCACCATTGAGCATGCTTTGCGTGATATGCATCCTTTTAACTAAACGTGGTAATTGCACATGCAGCTGTCTTTCGTACCAAGGGCAAGTACCACAATCGAGTAAACGAGTAAAAACTGCTTGCATGCTATGAAACTTCCACGCTGAATGTGAAGTGCTAGGCACCTGTTTGGGCTGCTGTGAAGTGATATGTATCTGGCTTCTTTTTTTACTTTTCTGTGAATTTGTTCGTTATAGTGTTGTCATAGAGCGCCGCTACCGTCTATGAAACTTGTGAATACTCCTTTAAAACAAAGTGAGCTTTCGCTCACACTATCTTTTACAGAATAAGTGGTTATGCTATTTTTGAGCTGTTTTTTTTACTTCTTGCTACATACATGTAATAGAAGTAATGTGGAAACCTGAAACAGGGCTGTGTTTGTCATGTTTTAATCAACAATAATGTACACATTGAACATCAGGGTGATTGTGATTTTGTGAGCTTCACTTTGAGAGAGGGGAGGAAGAGAGGTATGAAGATGAGTGAGAGATAAAAGGAAGATATTAAGTACATAATATGGCACAATCTAAGGCGCATCCAAGTGATCCCTATTCTCACCTGCACTCGGGACCATATATGCCTGCACACTGCAGATGCTGCACCCCCCTAAGTGAGTGCTTTTTAAAAAATCATTTTTTTGTTTTTTTTGGTTTTTGTTTTTTTCTTTTAGTGAGACATAGTTACTCAATGGAGCGGTCAGTGAGTGGCAGGATGATATTATAGATGATTTCGAACCTGGTGTGTTTGTTCATTTGTGCTTCACTACTCTGTTTTCGGAGTGATTGACTGTACTGCTGAGGCATTGTCTCAGGCTCATACCATTCTTTTGGTACAATATATGGCGACCAAAACATCCTGCATTTACATTTTTGAATGCGAATCAGTGAGAAAGTGATTCAAGTGGACTTGTGATATGGGGCTATTTTGTGGCTTCTCTTTAGGATGGAGAGGGGTTGACCCCTGGTATATTTTTGGTACCTGAGAGAAGGTGAAAAATCTGGTAGTTGTTAAAACGATAGCTCTGTCAAAACCCATGTCATACTTGTGCTGAGCATCCCATGTCAAGCTTGTGCCAAGAAACACACATCATACATGTATACCTGGAATCAAAATAATTGAAAGTGAAATAAAGGTCAGTGCATGTCTCAAACAACTTAAGTTTATAAAGCAATCAGGCTTTAAATAAAGAAGACTTTTATAAATTTCAGTTGTGATTCGAACTCAAAATCGTTTGGTAACCAGCTAAACACGTTACCGAATGCACCGCAATGCCATGCTTATATACCTTGCAGTGATTTATATGCATGTTGTGTGGCCTTACACATCAGTGGTATCTTATGAGTATAAGCTGGTGTGGATGTGTCAGAATATAGAAGTTCTAATTAAGCGAGTAGTATGGTGCATATTGGGCCTGAGGGTAAGCAAAACCATACCCTGATGGGCTTTCCATAAAAATGGCACTCAAGGCCTTTGTTAAAGGCTCCATAGGCACTGAGGGTAATCTGAGGTTTCTGGTGCCACCTTGCAGTCATTACCTCAGTCTCGGTGGCATGCGTTGCTGAATCAGTGCCCGCATCCTGCTTCGGCACACACTGTAGGGTTGAGTCTGTGTGGTTTGTCTTGATGTTGGCGGCATGCATATTTGAATCTTGTTATTGGGCTCTCTAACGGCCATAGCTGCACAGCATGCTGGATCTTAGTGCGCTTGCGCTTCCTTTCATGATTACATGAATGCCGCAAAACTTGTGCAATTCACTGCCGGACCAGTGCTAGTTGCATCTCCTTGGTATCTGAAGCAATTAAAGGTTCACTGATGAGAATTTTGAGCCTGTTTTATGTATCGCGGGAACTTGGTCTGTATGCTCTGAGCATTCTTAACATAAATTATTAACCTGCGTGGCAGATTTCCCTATTAAAATTGAATTAAATTTTCCAACTCCCACCTTTTCTTTGAACTTGTTGTAGAGTGTAGTAGGAGTCAAACGTTGCATGAAGTGCCTTTCAGGCAATTTTGTGGTCGCTTGCCGCTTTGCCACCGCTGGAATATGTGGAACAGTCTTTAAACATCTAGTCCGCTTGCTTCGGGCTTGTTGCAACAGTGATGGGGTCACTGAAGCACAAATATGTGGTGGTTTTATCAAAGCATGATTTACGTCGTGTCCAAAAACATTTTTAAAGATTACTTTGGGAATCTTCACGGTTTATTGTATTTTCATTGGCAGCCACCGCAAGTAATGAGGTTTCTAATAAGGGAGTAATTACTCATTGTCATCCACCCGAGCGCAGCCATACGGCTCAGGACGAATTTTTCTTTAACTACGAAGTTTCTGAGAAAGCTGTATAGCTTTCCTTTGTAGCCTTATGGCTGCGCTCGGGTGGATGACAATGAGTAATTCCTCTCTTATTAGAAATCTACTCCACCTTGGGGGTTTCCCCCAAATATTTGACCAAGTAAGGAGGTTGAGTTTCGCGAAAGCAAAGAGTGCATGCGTATTCTTGCAATAGCTTTACTTCTCCCATTAGGCAAAAAGCCGGTGGCATTGGTGCCCAAGAGATTGCTAGGAAAGTGTGTCATCAGCTGGTGCACTGCAAGAAAAATGGGTGATGTCATCCAGTGACCACAGGATGCACACAGCAATCCAAGCATCCACGATGCATCACTAGGATGTGTCCAAACCGATCTGCGACTGAGACCATCACTACTGAGTGTTTGAGCTAGCACTTTCAGAAATTTCTAAAGATAAAGAGTTCGAATAGAAAAAAATATTTGTAGGAATAAACTCTTAGCACTGGCAGACACAATTTCCTGCAAAGCTGTTCTGAACAAATAAAACTGCAAAAAATTTTTTTTTCAGACTGCTCTTTATATATAAGCTCCTTAAACAGTTTTGTTAGTGAAGCAATTATTCCTTTTAGTTTGGCATGTAGATTATAATTCAATTGGTGGAAAGGAAAGGGGCAGTAACTGCCTAGCCAACTGCACCTTAGGGAAAGGGTAGATTAAGAAAGGAAGAATTGCTGTATAGTGGAGGGCCCTGGATTGTTTCCAACCACCTCGGGTTCTGTCTTCATTGCATATCTAGGGGTTGGAGTTGTCTGTTTTTATTTTGAAATTCGGCAGACATAGAAATTTTAGAGGGTTGAGTTCCAATCACTTTCTTTGGCGAATATTATTTCGTAGGAATGAATTATTATTATGTTTTAATATAATGTAGCATTCCAGTGCTGTCGGACCTCAGTGAGAAAAAACAATGAGTGGAAAACATCCACCTGAAGCCATTTTATGGAGAAACATCTATTGGGCGCAACCATTTGAGCCCAACTGGTGCTTCAGTTTCGAAATAATTGGCCATCCAACCAGACCAAATGGCTCACCTGTTGAATAAAAGGAACCAATTTGGAACCAATTGGCTTTTTTCCTAGGACTGCTGGGAGGCTTTATGCCAACTTTTTACAAGGGAATTCAAAGTATGAGAATATTAATACGCCTTTCTGGAAATCAAGCTAGACAAACATGTATGCATCACACAAGGAACATGCTAACACAGGTTGTCCCAGCTATAATGGACTAAATTAGGAAAAAAGCCCAAGTGCTCTTCAGATTTGAATTGTAGTGAGTGTTGTTAGGATTTATGTAAAGTATCGGCAAGTTTCTTTTTTTTTTTAGGTCTGCCTACTTGGATTGCACATTAGATTGAATAATTAGTACACTTTTTAAACATGCATGTGAATACGAAATTTATGGAGCAGTGTGAAAACAGCCAGACCCAGGTGCTTTTAGTGAGGTAGCCTTAGTGTAGCACTTTTTGTTTCACAAAAGAAAGAAAGGCCGCAAAGTTAAGGGACAGAGCACTGGAATTCCTGCATCGAATTTTTTTCGGTGTGATGGAGAGATTGCTCTCTAAAGTGTTCGATTCCATATCGGAAAAAATTTTTACCGAGAATTTTTCGATCAGTGCATGTGCCCTTTTTATGTAGCTCGATGCTGGAAACCATGAGCAGCGATATCGATGACGGCTGGTGGCCGACAAAAAATACTACCAAAGACAAATGTAAATATCACTTTCCAGACAGTAATTAGACATTTTTAGCGTAGAGTAGCATCCTTTTCAGTTTCCACACACAAGGCTGTAGCGGCATGTCTCGTTGGCTAAAGCTTTAGTGGGCACTATTACCATTTCATCCACAGAATTGTCACTAGATGGCACAGGTGTCTTCTAGTGACAAAAGCTGAAACCATGCCACTCACAATGCAAAAGGAAGGGTAGAGTGGTTTTTATTTAAGGACGCTTTGTAGAGTGTGCCAAATATAACAAAATATGACAGGCACTCCTAGAATAAAAAAAAAAAAAAAAAATCAGTGTTCACTTGAGAAAATCAGTGATATTTTGCAGACATGTAGTCACGTGGGTTATTAGAGTGATAGTAATAGGGTTTCTCCTCAAGATGGCGCCTCAGTTATTTTTATGCAATTTTCAATGGCAAATTAAAATTGTATAGCCTCTTTTCTTTGATATTGTAGTACTCGATCTATATTATATGAGGCAACATCTTTTCATTTCCATCATAATCTCATGGCATATTTTGGCCAGTGTTGTGTCCCATTATGTCGTGAGATTTCGGAATAGTTCAAGTCGAAGAGCATGTTAAGTTATAAGAATGAAAAACACACAGTACTCAGTAATTCCCCCAAAAAATGGCCTCATGATTTTCTGGATAAGCAGCCTAAAGCGCCATTCTGTGAGGCTCAGCTGTGTCCATGGTGCATTTTTTGGTGCACCACGAAATTATTCACCAAATCACATCTTCGGTTTAAGTCTCTTTTTTTGTGTGAAGAAATATCACGTGACAGCATTCTACATTTACATGAGTGTGTCACAATCAAAGCTCTTCCAGATTACAGCGCTGCAGCCGCTAACTTTTCTCTAGCTACCAGCACAGTGAGCAGCGCTATAGTCCCAAATCTGGCAGCACTTTACCAAACTGCTGCTGAGAGCACTATAATTGCGGCAAATTTGGGTGCACGAAGCATGAGGGCATTTCGTTTTTTAATCGTCGCAGTCTTGAATTTTAGCTATGTAAGAAGCTCCTCACTAAGGCTACTTTGTCGGAAGCACCTAGGTCGCACTGCTTTCATGGATCTTGACAACTTTTCATATCTGGGCATTTTAGGTCTTTGTTTAAAATATTAATGTCGTCTAGTCAGCCAAGCAGGCACAATGGAGAAAATACTAGTTGGCACTTTACATAAATTCTAATAGTAACTTTGATATGAAGTCGAAAGAAAACTCGGATAAAAAAAAAAAAAATGGCCGTTTAGCTGTGACACCTTCTACAGAACGGACTTTTGCACTGGCTTATATTCAGGAGACTGAGACCAGACGCTTGCCCATTAAGCAAAAAGATCTTATCTAATCACTCCCACTGGGCAGACAGAAATGATAAAAAGCAGGATTAAGCTGCTAAATTATAATCACTTTTCATTTTATAGTGAGTAATACAGTCGTGCCTCGTTAATATGGGCACATTGGTCTCCGACCAAAACTGTCCATAAGCGAGTCATCCAATAATAGTCATGAATAAAAACGAAAAGACTCTTATTGAGAAAAAAAAATTGTAATTAATGACTGCTTTTGTACATAAGTGTGCATTGGACTCAAAATTTGACAGAACACCAACAATTTTGAGTGCATTATCCTTGTCATCGTTGTCCTCTAATAATTGTAGTGAAATCTGAAGCACGACCGGAAATCGGTCATGGTCTGAAGCGACTCGCGCGCGCACCATGACACGCGTGATGGTGGGCTTTGTGAGATGAATCAGCGTTCGATTGCCTACACACCGCCACTTCCAAAATGGCCTCGTCACTGAGCTAAGTAGCCGCTAAGTGGCTGCTTGAGATTCCCCTCGAAAAAAAAGCCGAGCTGTCGATACTACCCCCTTCTCTATGAATCCGTCTACTTTTAAAACTTGTCAGCCATCCTCTTGAGTAGTTACGCCTAGACAGTGCGTAGGATAATTTTTCTCAGTAAACATCATCGTTTTACTGAATAAAGCATTCCGCAAGTCATCACAGATAAAACCTATCAAGACGCAGAAGGAACGGTACGTACCTATAATGTTGCCGAGGCAGCGAGCCTTCTCTTGAAGCATTTCGTCGCTCACGACAGCACCATTCGCGCGGATATTCAAACTGTGCTGGGCGCTGTCTGACTGGCTGACGCTGCGGTGCCGACGTTGAGCCATTTATCGGAGTCCTGTAGTATCGATGTTACCGTCGACCTGACGAGGCTGAAGCCTAGTTTAACTTGGGGCCCAGTCCCTGGCGGCTTGGATTGACTGAGATGGCTTTTGCCGCTTGTATGCACATATTTCTTGCTTAGCGCTTACGTTCAGCTCTGTTCTTTTGCGTTTAACTCCCGCCGTGCCAAAAGCCAGACTCAAGTTGAGGGTTACAGGCTTTTTTGCCTAGTTAACCTTGCAGAAGGCTATCGAACGTCCCATCTTCCTGGAGCCGTTTCTATGTGTTCCTATGAAATACACGACGGCTAGCTGACTACGAAGAACTCAGACCTTGTCAAGTTCGCATCGTTGACTCAAAGCGAAGCCGACATGCGGACCTTGGGGTGCGAAACGTAGCAGTTCGGCAGCCTACAGGGACGAAAACCAGGAACTTGAGAGGGTAGCGCCGCAGCGCGTCCAGGACGGGACGCCCGGTCCCGGTTGTGTGCTCGTCGCCTTTCTTTTGTCGCTCTGCTCTACTTTGGGAGTGTGTCTTAAAGGCATAGAGTTTCTTACTCTTACCTAGAGGGAAAGCTGTGCTGCCGTCTATGGGAGTTTACATGGAGTTTTCAGACGCCAGTTCAGCCACCATGGGCGCTCAAAGCATCATGGGCCGGAGAGCTACCGAGTGCAGAACTACAACTTTTGGCCAAAACTAATGCAAAGATAAACGTTGTTCTACCGTAAATAATGTCCTAAGATTTAATATTGTGACTATAAATTACAAATAGAGAGAGAAACAGAATGCCAGTGTGAGATTTATCCAATATAAGCGATGACTCTTTCTCCTATTGGCTTAGTTTTGAGCAGCACAAATACCAATATTTCGCACTTAATAGGCAAACTTTGAAATAAAAAAATGCTATGAAAATATTTATGGCTGTACAATCACTTAAGAAAGTTTTTAGTGGAATTTCGGGAAACAGAAACTATTTATTGACGACGTCTGCTTTAGCGCCTTCGCTACTATGGCTTTCGCGGTCTATGTACGCACCTTCAGATGATGATGATGACAAAAAAGAAACATCGCAGTAACGCCACTCCACGTACCCGAGAAAAACCGACTGTCCCGCAACAAGTAGCACACCGGCCCATGATTCTTAGCGCGCCCATGGTGGCTGAAGTGCAGCGCCCTCAGCTTTCCCTCTAGGTAGTGTAAGGAACTCTATGCTTAAAGGGACAGAACACTGGAATTTAGGTCTCGATTTTATTTTTTTGCCACAGTGGAGATTGATGTCTAAAATGTTCGATTCAATAACGGTTTTGTTAAAAACGCTGTAGAAAATTTTTACCGGGAATTTTTCGATCAATGCATGGCCCGTTTTTTATGTAGTCCGATGCTGGAAACCATGAGCAGCGACCGCGATGATGACTGGTGGTCGTCAAAAAAGACGCACCGAAAACAAATATAATTTTCACTCTCCAGACAGTAATCAGACATTTTTGCGTAGAGTAACGTCATTTTAAGCTTCACACTCAATGCTGTTACGGAACAATAACGCACGCCCTCGTCGACGAAAGTTTTAGTAGGCACTGTCATTGCTTCATTCACGAAATTGCAAACGTTGTGGCGCCATCTAGTGGCGAAACCTGAAAGCACATCTCGCGGTGCGAAAGCAGGGGTGGTTTTTATTTAAGGACGCACTGGAGAGAGTGCAAAATATAATAAATTATGGCAAGCACTCCTAGAAGAAAAAAGAACAATGTGCAGTTACGAAAATCAGCGATATTTTGCTGACATGTAGTCACGTGGTGGGCTACACTGAAAGTACTAGGGTTTCTCCGCTAGATAGCGCCTCGGTTGTTTTTATGCGATTTTCAATGGCAAATTAAAATTGTAAAGCCTCTTTTCTTTGATATTGTAGGGCTCGATCTGTACTATATGAGGCAAGATCTTTTCATCTCCACCATAATCTCATGACATATTTTGGCCAGTGTTCTCCCTTTAACGCTGACCGAAAAGCGTTAACGGCTTCATGGAACGCACATTTTGCTTTGGGAAAGAAGAACTTCAGTTCCCGCTGCCATTTTAGGCACTTTTCTTTCTTCCTGGCATTGCTTTTTTACGCTTTTACCGGCCTCTCTGTTCACGTACAGCAGAATTTATTGCAACCACATGTTGCTGTTTTCCTGACTGCGGCCTCTCGTTGTGGCACTTCCGCCGCACCAAGAAAAAATCTCCCGGTTCCCCATTTTCAGGGTTTTTCTTACTTAGCTGACCCTCGGTTTGCCATAGAGAAAGAGAATCTCTTTCTCTATGGGTTTGCTGTGTACGTTCCTCTCCGCTTTTGCGCTGCGCTCGCCCCCCCCCCACGCCCTTTCTCCCTAGAACGGCGTACCCTAGAACGGCAATACGCGCACTTTGGTCCTTTCCAACCCCACAGGATTCGTTCAGGCATCCGGCCGTATCGGCTGTCGCGTAGGTTCGCGGGCGGCGCACCCTTCTTTAAGTTGCGTTAGCACTCTTGCTTTTTTTAAGCCCTGCCCATACTAACGAGACAAAAATACATGGGCCCAAGTGGGCCGGGTGCATTCTTCCCCTGTTCATTGTCCAGACGGCGAGTTTCCATATTAACGAGGCATAAATACATTGAAAAAGTCTCATCCGCAGAAAAACTGTCCATCATTCGGGTTGTGCATATTAACAGGGGTCATATTAACGGGGCACGACTGTATATAGACAGATCTCAGTCAAGGGCATCATTGTCTTCCACTTGGGCTTTCTAATTGGAATTTTTTCTTGGGACCAACTGGAATCAGTGGGAGCATCCGTTGGTTTTCTATGTTTCAATTGGAAGCTTCTGTTGGTTCCGAATGGTTCTACTTGGGAGTGATAAAACCAGTTGTAACCTCAAGAACTAATTGGAGCTTCCAAATGGTTTTCTGGATTGCTTCAGATTGGAAGCTCCTGTTGGTTCCGAGTGGCTCCAGTTGGTTCCACTTGGGAGTGATAAAACCATTTGGAACCTCAAGAACTAATTTTGTGGTTGTATTTATGCTGAGGAAATAAAGGCAGCAAAATGTTTGTGACAGCTGCAAATACTGGCTTGTATTCAAAGGCACATTTATCTGCAGCTGGCGGCAACGTGGTGGAAAGAAAGACAAAGCTTAAGAGTCTTGTGCTTTATGAGATATGCCTGTGACTGGGGGCAAATGGGAACCACCTTCCTTTCCCACTGTTTTCTTGCCCCCTCTTCTCTCCGCTTCTGTTTCGCACTCATATTTTCATCCTTCTCATTGGACAGAGTGCATGAATGACTGAAATGCATAAATGTTTTGTTTCCCTTTCAGGATTACCCAGCAGGAACTGGACGAGAATGACCCAGCATGGACAAGGGCACTCTGAATGCAGCTTTCAGCTGCTTAGAGGGCATTTACACCAACCAGAATGTGGGCAAGCACGTGAGCGCCTTGTTACAAGCTAGTCGAGGCTCGGCCTCCCACTTTTTGCCTCCCTACCCACTGTTCCCACCTCTTGCACCACCGTTGCCGGCAACCGATGACTGTGCCAAAAAAGCTCATCTCTCACAGCCACAGCAGCCACAGCAGCCGCAGCCGCAACAGCAACCGCAGCAACAGCAACATTCCAGGGTAATGAATGGATTAGTCTTTATTTTGAGAAGGGGCTTGCTTGGGAATGGGGATTAGTATGTAGGGTTGCTTTAATTATATAGGTGTGTTTATTATTGGCATCCTCTTTGAATTCAGGCAGTAGCGAGTGCCATCTTGCCTTGTAACTTTAAGTAACGGTATTGTTTTATTTTATACTGGCCCCCCTTTTTTTTTTACATTGAAATTTGTTTTATTCCACCCCTTTCTAAGATATTTTCCAAGTTTGAGTTGTAATATTTTGACCTCTGTGATGGTTCGCGCAATTCTTTCATTTTGCTTTTACACGACCAAAAATCTGGTTATCCTGTGCCTACCTCTACCACAGCTGGGTTTACTTGGCTTTCACTATCCTTAAAACACAAAGCCACTGGAAGGCTCACCGTGCCTTCTTTGATACCTGGATGTATAGCTTTACCAGCTGCGAGAACATCTTTTCTTTTGCTTCTGCACGCTACGAGATACCTCTTCCTTGATACTTGCTTCTTTATTGCCTGATTCAAGGTAGCCTGATTCAGGGGTGAATTTATGGGGCGGGAGGTGTCCCTTCCCATTTCAAGTGAGAAATTTCCTTGTAGAAAACTATGCCGAACCTCTCTTATTTTTTTTTTTCACAAAAAGTAAAAGAAGTACATGGTTCAAATGGTGTTGTCATGGGCCATTTTGAATATTATGTGGGCTTCATTCAATCAATCAATCAATCAATCAATCAATCAATCAATCAATCAATCAATCAATCAATCAATCAATCAATCAATCAATCAATCAATCAATCAAATTATCTTTATTTCGCAACTTTACAAGGCGAAAAAGGTGGTAGTGGTGGTAAAAAGGAGTAATGGAAACATACTACATTAGAAACAAAAGAAATATATTATACATCACGTACCAGTACAAGAGCATATGGGCATGCAGAAATGAAAAAATTAGTGGTATTTGAATGAAAAATTAAAATGCTCATAACACACTTTTCATAAAAATAAAAAATGAAAAGTTAGCTCCCACAATATTACAATATTCTCCTGTGAAAAAGGGGAAGTCTCATATCAGACTATCTTTTCAAAAAAAAAAAAAAAATATTCAAATATATTTAAGTGTTTTATTCATGCAACATTCTGACATTTGGATAAAGTGAATCATAAAAATTTTATTAAATTCTGGTGATTAACCACGGAGGATGCTCAGAATTAGGAAACAAAACTATTTTTTCACTATTTTTTCACAATTATTTGAATTTTTGGGGTCATTGCATTGCATATGACATTTTGGAGCTGCTAATGTGGTTGTTCAGCATATATGTCCTGCTTAAGCTTTCCACATCAAGGGTTTGTCATTACTAGCAGAGCTGTTTGTGAATAGTTGCTTTTCTTGCATAAAGCCTACATGCTTTCCTTGGGAAATTACTTGCAGTTTTGCAGAATTTATACTGCTAGCAGCCTGCCTCTTGTTTTCACTTTTTTTGGAACTAGCCAGCCTCTGCTGAGAGCGAATGGCTCTAATGCCAGAAAGTTTATAATTTTTATAATTTTTAGCATATTTTTGCATTTTCACATTCATTTGCAACGCTCTGCTTGCTCTGAACTTATTGCACATGTAAAAGCCTTTGTTGGCTTAATGGAACTAGTTGAATGAGTCCCAGAGTGAAAATATTTAGCGACACTCATGGTGTTTAGTTCAGCAGTTTCAATGTCATACATCTTGCCCAGCCTCTCAAATTGTGTGCTATGTCCAACATTTTGGCCATAAAGGTATAGAGACGGTAAATTATTGTTGCATGCTTTTTTCTTTCTTATTGTGTTTGAGACTAAACTTGGATCACTGTATGGAATTCTCCTGTTCATAGTAGAACATTTATAATTATGTTTTCGTCCCATATGTAGTTTTGGTTACAGAAACAAAATGATGGCTGTGACAGCGGTCATCTGAGGCCTGTGAGAACTGCAAAATAATGTGTTTACCCGCTGTCGTTTCACTTTTTGGGCTGGCCAGTGTAAGAGAGTGAATTAAAAGGATGCAGCAGCGACTATGATTGCACTTTTCTTTTCTCATTTTCTAATTTCATTTCTACATTTCATTCATATTTATGATCTCATAGCCATTGTTTGGGGGCTGAAACAGAAACCAGCAAAATAGAACATGAATACTGTCTTCATCTGGTCGTAATGTTAAACAGTGCAATGTGATGTTGTGTTTTTGGCATGCCATAATCAAAAGTTACTTCAGACTCAATATTCACTGTTTCAGACCAATTTTTTCCTACAGAAGCTTGATGGCTTCATCATTTTGGTTTCTGAAACTCTGCAGATTTTTTTTGCCATAATTTACCTTTCGAATTTTTTGATTATCCGGAGTCCTGAGTTGGTTTGAAACCATAAACCCCATAAACTAAACCAAGCCAAAATAATTTGAGGAAAGGGAAAATTTCCCAAATGGAACATAACTGATTTCACATAGCTGCTTTCTGCTGCATAAGATGCTGTGCTGCAATTGTAACATACAGGGAAGAAAATTGCTGACTGGTTGAACTTTTGCAGGAAGAGTAAGCCAGCTGTTACCATGCATCAAAGAATTTGCCAATGAACTATGCTGATTGTGTTTTGCAATTTATGTTTTCTTGGTTACTGAGAGCACCTCCATCTCTTATGAAATTAAATTTGCCTGCTTAGCTAGCACTTCAAAGAATGTGTTGGCACCACGTCATTGTGGACATTTACTGAATTTTGTAAGCCACATGCATTAATCTCGGTGATAACTCTACTGAAGCATGCCATTTTGCCCTAATTGTCTCTCTGAAACCACAGGTGACTTACTAATCTTTTTTAGTACCAGTGTATATAACCAAAGATGTGCACGAATAATGAATAATAAACGAGACTAAGGCCTCGCATGTATTGTTTAATGGCTTCCTTCAGTGTTCTCTTGAACAGCTCTTGAGCTGCTCTAGATGGTCGCTATATGATTGGGACATAGGGCAAGCTTTGCAGTGAAGCAACAAGGTATTCATGTGTTTCGTGTATATTTACAGGTTCCCAGCTCGGGAACTTCAGCAAAATCTGAACGCAAGACAAAACGTGATCCAGGGACATCATCCAATGATGGCTGGGTGCAAGGCCAAGAAAAATTCAGCTGGGATGGCTCACCAGTGGCTGCCTACAATCCGGCGACTAAGATGTTCCGCTGTGTTGCATGCAACACATTGGGATTTCTATCAAGAATTGCCGAGCACTACTTGGGAACACATGTTAATGCCAAGGCAAGCCATCAATTTTATGTTCATGAAATAAGCATGAATTTATTTTGAAATTATGCATCACGGAATGTGTAAAATGTCATTTTACCTGTTCACTGAAATTTTCAACTCCAGTGAATTAACTTATCATTTCTTTAGGCCATTCACTTAATCCTTGTCATTGTTGTCACTGTCATCTTTCTTATCAATGTCCTTGCTGCTGCTAAATAGTAGCATATTTGTTGAGTATCCTGTAGTTTCGGCCAGTGTTACATTGTATGCCTGGGCTTTGTGAGCTGGTGAAAACATTGCTAATAAGTAAATTTAAAAAATGTGAGTACAAATTAGTACTAAAAATAGTTTAATTTTAGAACTAAATGTATTTTTTACATGCATTGGAAGAATTTCATTGCTAGTCTTCACATGAAGTCAATCATTTGAAATGCATGTTACATTTAGTTGCAAACTGAAGCTCCCCTTCAACCCTTGTTCGGTACTCTTTCATACTTCAAAGAAAACTGTCGCATGACTTGCTGCTGGCTCATATCTCTCTCGCCCAGTGCACACGCAAAGCCCGATTGGGTAGTGCTTCAGAGAATAATGGGTTTCGTTCTTTGCGATGCTGAAGTAGCACATATGTCACATATGGAAGCTTTTTTTTGCCTGCTTTCTAAGTTGAGGTAAAGTTTAGTACAGACATTCCATTCAGCTTTTTTCAAGATTATCTACAACTTCTATATTCACCCTTTGTTCCTGAAGCCAATAATCAAGAGCTAGCTAATTAACTTTAGTAATTATCAAATTTTAGTAACTCTCAACAGCCCTCATTTGGTCTCACTGGAGGATGGTGTCTTTTTTTTAAAACCTTGGCTACGTTCAGCTAGGACACTTGGTATGTAACCTTGTGATGGTCACTGCTCAAGCTCAAATAACTTGAGTGGTTGGCTAAAAATGTTGAGTTGCCTATGTCACTCCTGGGAACTATGCAGAACCAGGTTACATGCAGTGAAATTGGGCTTTTATTCTAGGGGTTGAAATGATCAATTTGTATCTCACACATCCGTAATCCAGTGGAAAGTGAGTCTTTTTTTTTTTTTGCCTGGGTAGACTCTTGTTAGTGAGCAGAGAGGCTTAAGGTTTGAAAGTTCCGAAATGAGCTGGTGGCAACAAATGTCTGCAGGACACCCGTTTGCAGAAAATAGTTTATTTTGGCATAGCCACTTAAAACAATCGCCTGAAGTGTTTCTAGGTGATTGGGGACTTGTAGCGTTCTGTGGTCTCAATTTTTATTTCTCACTGGTACAGCTAACACTTGGATTCATTAGTGCACAGTGGTTGTGAATTGTTAAAGCAGTGCAGACATTTAGAATAATGTTGGCTTTAATTGGAGAGCAGATTAGTAATGCAGCTTTCAAATTGGTGTTAAAATATATGTCCAGATGTGGATGTAAGCAAATGGAGCGTGTTACTTTTTTCTAAATGCAATCATGTGTGTATGTAGCAGTAATTAAAAAAATTTCAGTAATCATGGTGTACTTGTTTGGGTATTTGTATGGGTCGATTCTTGAAACACCTTCCAATGCATTCAGGATCTGAATGGTGTAATAGTTCTGTCCAAGTTCCATTCTCGTCTAAATCTGAGTTCATCAGTGGGTTATGTTGTGCTGGGCCAGCACTATTTTAGGATCTGCCTGTGAGTATGGCATATTATATAATGAAGCAGAATAACAGGAAAAGTGTCTACTCTTCCAATGTCTTTCATTGTTGTAGCTGCCTACAATGAGTAGCTCTTGTGTGGTTATGTGAACAGCAGGTGTTCCAGTGTCCGGAGTGCCCGTATAGCAGTGCCTGGTCTCGGTGTGTTCGCCTGCACTTGGGCAAAGTGCATGGCATCCAGAATGCACCGGCGTCCCTGTGGCGTGACCAGCCCTTGCTTGATGAAATCATGGGGCTGCTGCAGAACCTAAAGAATTTGGCAGAGGCCTCTGGAGGTGCGGGACTGACTGCAGCACCTGCCACTCCAGCTGTAGATAAGCGCTATGTGTGTCCTCGCTGCCCATATGCCACTGACCGCAGAGACCTGTACCACCGACACGAGAACATCCACAAGGATGACAAGCCTTTCCACTGTTACGTCTGCTTCAAGCTGTTCAACCGAGCCGACCACGTCAAGAAGCACTTTCTGCGCATCCACAAGAACCATCCATATGACATTGGCCTGATCCGGCGCCATCCACCACGCTCAGCATCTCATGCGACCCATGGGCCTTCTTCAGCCACTGGCCACCATCACAACAACAATGGCCAGTGGGTGGCACATGCCGCAGCAACGGCTCGCCTGCCCCAGCCGTCCAACTGCACTGGAAGCCCAGCGGATTGTTCCAGGGCTCTGCCTGTGCCTGCTAATGGTTGCCCCGCAGGTCAGCATCTTTCTGCATGATATCATAGCAGTACTGCACTGGTCACTGTCAGGCACAACCTTTTTAAGGCTGATTCTTATCATTCTTATCTTAAGATAGCCGTTCATTTGGATGCGAAATAATTTCTCACTCTTTTTTTTTAGATTTGGTAGGAACATACCAACATCCACTTCTCTTCACTGAGCTTTGTTTTATGTTTATTGGGTCTTTCATTTTTGGGCTTTATGCCTTATAAAGTTTTCAGTAAGGTGGGGGAGGTAGGGGCTCGCATTTGCGATGCCCATTGAGTGCAATTGCCTTTGAACCGTTCAGGGGCCATTTACACATGCCCCTGCCCACTGAGAAATATCAGTGGCAGTTGAAGAATGTGCATGAAATGCTTCACATGGCACTGAACACAGCAAACTAGGTAAATGATACGTCCAGTGCCCGTCAAGTCTGTGAGCATTGAAACTTCCTGTGTTGCTGAGGTGTTACGTAATACTTTAGTGGAATTCTTTTTTTATGTACGGTATGATCTGAGCGTGGGCAGTATCTGAGCAAATCTAAGCATTTTAATTTCATGCTAGGCCTGCTAGTCCTTCACACACATATATATATACTTGACCTGCAGCTGACCAATGGAAGGTACCACAGTGTTAGTGATGTGGGCTAGCTTCGGAGATTATGGTGTGCATTTTATAACAATAAGCTGCTGCAGGGCCATCCTGGTAGCAGATCTATGTCACTGTTGTGGGGCACATTATGACATTATGCATTGCATGAGCAGTGGAGGAGGAAGAGCCGGGAGGATTAAAATAGTGCAGGTAGACAGTTGCACACCGTTACAACGGTCACCACTTCACTGAAATTTTCGCTTCAACAAAATAATACCAGTTCCCTTCGTCACCTTGCCATAGAGAGCAACGGAAAAAATTTCTTGCCACAACAAAGCATTTTTGGGGTTCATTTCATCTTAAAAAAAAAAAATGTATTTCAACAATAAAATAAGCATATCATCCATCTATGCATTCTGTAGGTCCATGCTGTTTTGTTTCTCTAAAAACTTTCGCTGATGACTATATGCACTCCTATGGACACACACACATGAAGGTCCCTTTTGCTTGGTGGTGATGACGATTTGGCTGGCTGCCCCGAGGCTAGGCATAGGTGTAAGCTCCCATTTTCTTCCGAGCGAGAGCAGTATTCAATCCATATCTTGTAGCACTACATTACTCTATCTGCATTAGCATGGCGATGGCGTTGTTCGCTCCACACATCCTGCTATGAGTCCTTTTTTGGAAGCATGCAGGTGCACACTTGACGAAACCTTGGATTTGAGCTTAGCTTGTTAACCAACCCAATATAACTTGGCAGAAATGTGTTTCCATTCGCAAGTATTCTTTTGTTTGAGAGACCAGGTTATGCTTGAGAACATCCAATTTTGGCACTATTGCTATTGCAAAGGCATTAATTTAATTCAAATCTTTATTATATTCACTTCTTTACTACAGTATATGCACATCAGTGTTTAGATTCCTAGCCAGAGGCTAGTTATGGATCCATGTGATAAAAGCAAAGAATTTGAGGACAGGCTGAGATTGTTTTGCTACATACGAGCAAAATGATACAAATGGTACGAAAATGTTAAGATACAAGTAAAAGCAAATTGTTATAAATTACAAAAGTACACACAGGCTCTGAAGCACATGTCTCTGCAACAGTTATTCGTAAGTTTAAGTAGCAAAGCTAATAATGAAGATAAAAAGGGTGGAGATAAGAGAGAAGCTGAAAGCAGTAGGCATTGTACTTCAGGTGATTACTTTCGAGAGGACAAAGTCTTAAAAACTTTTTCCTCTCAATGTTTAAAATTCAAAATAGGGTTAATCATTGCTAAGGTGGTACAAGGAATCCTATTACACACTTTTACGCCTCCATCGTCACTGCAAGATGTAGAGACAAGAAATTTTCCCTGGGATGCCAAGTGACTAATAGTTGTGACTGTATGAAATGTGTGTGAAGACTAGACTATTAGTATGTGTAGCATAACACAAAAATCTCGGAGTAGGAATACTGGGGTTATTTGGTTACTCAGAAACAAAAGCAAGAAGGCATATGGGGGCCAATGCAATTCATTTTTGTTACTGCTCCCTTCTGTAAGTGCTCAAACAGGCTCAGTATAAGTTTTGTAAGTGAACCTCCAAGATTCTACACAGTAGGTTAACCGTGACCGTATAAATTACGTTTGTAGCATGTATATTTTGAAATGCCACCGAGCTTAAAATAAAATACGCATAAAAAAAATTTGTTGCACAATTTCTGAAGGGGTGGATTCCAGTTCAAGCAGCTTGTAACAATGCACTGAAGTGGCAAAATTCTGTGTTGTTACCTCCTATCAGAATTCCAGAGGAAGTATTTCGGCATCTTTTATAGGGGGATGTAAAGGTAACATATTTAGTTAGGGTTATATTTGGAGAAAGTACTTGTTGTAAACCATTTATCGTGGTGCTTTTAAAAGAGTTCTAAGTTTAAAAATATGTGTGGCTGTCACAGTGGATTTGGCGATAACCAATGGTGAGGTGTTGTCTGCATGCATAAATGGCATGGGTATTACCTAGGCAATTGGGTAGATTGTATTTTTTTTTTTTTTAAGTGTGAAGAGTATGGGCCTTAGCACAGTCATGTGGAATATGTCAAGAATTAGGACAAACTCTGTGTGTGTTTATGGATAACAGCACACTGCTGTCTTCCATTCAAATAACTCCTGAAGAAGTCTGGTGGCAAACCTCTAACCTCAGTCATTCTAGTCTTGTACAGAAAATATTGAAATTAGCACTTTCAAATGTTTTCTTCAATATGCTGGAACACACCTGTCGAAATATTTTTATTGTTGAGTGCTTCATTATGTCACTCACAGAGAGCACAGCCGGGGTTGTTGATCAAAATTTTTAGAAACCATGCTAGGGTGATGGTAGAATATTATTTTTTGCTAGGAACTGAGTAATATTATGAGCCAGTACGTTTTTGAGGAATGTTGATACAGCTAAGGACCGAGATGAGCCTATAGTTTTTAAGCTGATTAGGACTCCTACTTTCATAAATAGGGAACCACCTTTGGAAGCCTTATGTTAGGAGGGTAGGGGCTGGACAGGAATAATTTATTAAATAGTGAGGCTAAGGTAGTTGCTAGAACATACTGTTACCAGAACACCGTCTAGGCCCATGGCCTTACTAGCATCCATTAAATTAAATGTGCTGATTACTTTGTCACAGTTTATTTCTATGAAGCTGAAAGTTAATTCATGATAGTCGGGCAGAGGAGGTTTTTAAAAGTAGGTCTGTGTGCACTCAGCAAAAGTGTTTGTTCAACTGATCTGATGAGATGTTTATCTGTGGATAAGGCCAACTTGCGAAGTGTCTGGTTTGATGCCTGTGGCCTAATTATAGAGTTCACCGTGGCCCGTAGTTAGAATTGCTGAGCATGAATTTGTCTTTCTGAAATAGTTTTTTTCTGTGTACGCATTGAAACAACAGCTTTGTTTCTAGGAATTTTGTATAGAGTTCTGTTTCTTATAGTTTCTGGTTTATTTTTTGTTTCAGTTTTTTGTCTAACAGTGATCGCATGCTTTCATCAAGTTTAGTATAGCTTCTGACATCAAGGGCATATTGGATGTGTATATAGCGCATTTTTTTTCTGTGTATTGCTACAGTCATTTAGCACAGCTTTAATTCTGCTGACAAGATTGAGCCTGTGTTCCTTTCCACCCATTTCATAAAAATCTTCTGGTTTGAGAGCATAAGTGCATATTTCTGGCATTCGATTTTCTTCACAAATGCACAAATGCTATAAGAAATTTTATGGCTATTTTATACCTCTTATAAATAAAGCAATGGCCAGGCGATTTGCCATAGTTGTGTCATATGCTCTTGCAAGAATAAAAGTTGGCAAAAAATTGCGAAACACGTATTTGAGTCATTTTAAGCTAACATCCGTAATTCATATCAGAGTCGGTATAAGGTTCATAAATCCATATGAATGTAACAGGTCCGGGTGTTTGCTATGGCTGGCGCCTAACGTTAATGTTAGTATTGTTGATGATAATTGCCTTTTTGTTCATTTCTTTTTGGTGCATAAAAACAGGTTCAAGATCATTCAGGAGCATATTGCAGTCTTTATGCTTGGTTTTATATAGAACACCTATCATGACACTCTCAAGTTTAAAGGGATACTTAAGAGAAAAATGAAGTTGGGCTTGCATCGATAGAATGCCAATTCCTGACTACAAAAAATTCACTCTTACTGAAAACAGAGCTGTTATAAGGTAGTAAAGAGGAGGAACAGAAATACAGGTATCGCCGCCACAGCCGAAATGGCCGAGACTCGCAACTACAAATCACGTGATGCGCTAGGGATCCCGGACGCTGACAAATGCGAATTACGTTGCCCGTTTGAATGCGGTAGTAGGTTTTGTCTCAAATATGATAACATGCGTTTGTCATACGTAAATGACGGCGAAACGACAACGTAAACGTTGCAAGGCAAATACAAGAATATACTTAGAGGCGCCACAGACACCCACTTCAGTTTCGGTTGTTCCGGCTTAGGCACTTCGTGCATACTCAGATAGTTTCATTTTGGACCTGCAGCGTCTGAAATACGAGCTTGGAGCAGCAGATGCACCTGGCTCGATCACATTTGAGCTTTTGGAGGCGCGAGCGAGCAAAATCTGCTGCTGCCGACACGCTCCTTCGTTTACACTTCTGAATCAACATATCGCCGCCGTCACCGCTTCAATTGCGAGCTCCCGTTAACTCTGACCTGACCGCTCGACTGCAGCTACGCATATGTGCTGAAGGAAATCCGCATTATCATTCAATTGTTCACCTAAATCATGGCACATCTGACCCACGCACTGTGGCAACAAGAGCTTCAATGTGCTATTTGCAGGCATCGTAAACAAAAGGGGTATACTTAACTGCCGCTCATACCAAGGAGAGCGTCGATCTTATTCCAAATGTCATTGTTCCCCTATTGCATCCTTGCCTATTGCGGTGGTCACCCAGTGAAAAAAGGGCCTCGGATAAAAAGTAAAAACTAAAAAACAATGAAGCACCACAAATACATTAAAAAAGGTTAAAAAAAATCATTTTGTAAAAAAAAAAGTAAGCGACACCACCAGCGGGATTCGAACTTACTACTGCTTGCTTCGTAACGTTCCGCGCTAACCACTTGGCCACGCCGAGACATAAGAAGACTGTTAATATTTCTACATATTATGTTACGGCCATATTTAAAATGGAACTTCATGTTTCGAGGTGTACAGGCCATTGCTGCCGGTCTAAAAATTGCAACTTTTTGACCATCGGAGCATGATGCCTGCTCTCACGACTTGCAGCTAATGTTCTGGATGCCTATGCGCGCTATATTGTGCACTGGAACCATTTTAACATGTGGAATTTCACAGTGCTGGCAAATTTAGGGGCGCTGGCTCTTCGGTTATGCTCTGCTACTGTGGACATAATTTTCGCTGAACACAGAGCTGTAGCACAAACCTTCAAGGAAAAAAGTGCGAAGAAGCTTCAGAACTGGCAAGCGCAGCAGCGAGGACACTATTTTGTTGGTAACTAAATCTTATTTGTATGTAAACATTTCGGGAAGCGTTGCGATGACCGAGGGCTCGGTTTGTTTATACGCAGTGCAAGAAGGAGCGCAAAAGCTTGAGAAACACGCAAAGTATTATGCATTACTAGCGCTCTGTTTTTTTCTTCCTTTAAGGGGCCATGGCTCGGTAAATTACTCTCTTCAACGTTTTATTTATTTTGGCTCTGGCCGTCACTTATTGTGAGCTGATGGTCGATTGCGAGTACGTTGTTGCCATGATGGCCCCAGGAGGGATGCTAACCTGTCGACAGCGCGGGCCGCGCCGGCTCGCCAGCAATCAGGGAGTCTCCTCTTGCATCATAATGTGCGTCATTCTGCCCTACTACGTAGTAGGAGTTTGAATTCGGCCGGCGGGAACAAAAAAAAACTTCTTATCACAATATCTCAGCAGTAATTTGATTTTTTTGCTGCCAGATGTGCGGCAACAATGTCACGAAATGCCGTTTATTAGATTTTGATAGCATATTTGGGTGTCTTTAGTGTCCCTTTAATAAACAAATTCTGTGTTGCTACTGACACATGCACCCCTCAAGTTTATTAAACAAATTCTGTTCTGATACTGACAGATGCATTAAGCAGCGGACAGTCACAGTTTATAAGGGACTTTTGAGTGTGCAGACCTGTCTCACCTTCTCAGTTATAGTAGAACCCACGTGTGCAGAAAAACTCGGTGGGGTTAAGATTTCCTGGTTGGTAAAGAGGTTGATGTCACAAGAGTGCATGACATGGCCATGTGCGTGTGATGCGAGACCACAGCATGGCCGAATCTATGTGTGCTTGCAGTTAGCAGATGCACCGATCTGTGGCATAGCTGAGAACGGTGATGAGCATGGCAGCAGTTGGTGGCTGTGCTTGGTTTTGTGCAGACGCATCTAGACAGGTCTGCATATCAGGTTGGACTGGAGCCAGAATCAGCGCTGCCTGTGCATACCACACTGTAAAAACAACCTTAAGTCATTGGATTTAGTCCACACCCTACTATATAAGAGCTAAACAAATTTTGAAAAGAAAGCAACAATGAGCACATTGCACTGCAGTGACAGAAACTTACCTGTAGTAGTAATGTTGCATCTAATGCTGTCGCATTCTTCTTTTATGATTATTTCAGTGTCTCCATGATTCTTTTCTCCTAAATATTGAAATGCAGATAGGGTGGATTTAGCATTCATGGACTGGAACTGGGAAAAACCGCTTTGCCATTGCAAAAACAGGGCCGCATCTCTAACAGTTATGTGTGTCCTAGCTGGCTAATTCAGAATATTTTATTCCTTTATTTAAGACTGAGGGTCTCAGTCTCATTCCCTGTCCATCTGCTTGTCTTCTGAATTTGTGATGCTGCTCTACAAGGCAGCGAAGATTAAATGTTTGTAGTCACTGAATGTGGATGGAGGTGCCATGACAGTGCATTGATGGGTGGAGTCCATGCAGGCGGTGCACAGGCCTGGGGTTTCCATGCCGGTGGTGTGCCTGCAGTGTGCAGTGGCGGTGGCCCCAAGGCTATGGGCTGCCCTACTCCACTGCCTCAAGAAACGGCAGCAAAAGGAAAGCGAGGGGGTTCGACCAAGGCAGCAGCGACTGCTGCAAGTGGAACGGCGGCGGCGAAAACGTTTGCCTGTGCCTACTGCCCCTGGCGTGGTGTGGATGGCTGGTGTTTGCGGCGGCATCTCAACACGCACATCAAGCCATTCTCCTGCCCCTTCTGCGAGTACAAGGCAGCCCGGTCAGAGCGCCTGAACACGCACGTGTTGAAGGTTCACGGGAAGCATCTGTGCAACAAGTGCCACTTTGCGGGGGAGGACTCGATTGCCCTGGAGCGCCATGTGAAGGAAAACCAGTGAGTGCTGTTACAAGTTCCAGTGTTCAGGGCTTTTTTTAATGTGTTGGCATTAAAGTTCTCATTCTATAGAAGAAAATTTGGCATTGGCGTTGGGAGTGAAACATTGTTAGCATGCCTCTGGTAGGTTATAGTTGGCAGGTGACATGGCCAGGCACTGACTGATCGGTGGGTTATGTGACATCGTAATGGTGCATACCATGACTGAGTTGCCAACCCTGGTAGCTCCTTTGAAACAGGCAGGTTAGATGGGAATATAACTCACCAGGGCTCTTGGATCCTGACACAGAGCCATAGGGATAGGCACATAGTAAAAATCCGTTCCATCCCGAAACCTATCTGCTATTCCATTGTCACCAAGTGCCCATCCAAAACATTATTTTAGAAAAAGCCACATTTTATTGGGAACTGTGCTCTGAAGATCAATGCAAAGAGTTAATCGTACTAGATGGTCAGTCGAAAATTGTTCTGGGAGATGACTCTATGCGACCATGATAGCCTCCTTACGACGTATGACTTTACACCGACACATTTTTACAAAATGCAAATGCCACAGGAGAACATACTATGAGAACACTTATTCATCCTGAAAGAAAAATGTGACTCTTACACTAAATTTTATACTTATGGCTAAAAAACAGAAATGCATGCTGAAAATGCAATAGTCAAGGCATAGTGAGAAAATGATAAACCTGCTGAAGTGCGCGTTGGTTTTTACTCCAGAGTGCCATGCTGTATGTGTGGCTGTAGAGCAGATAGCAAAATAATAAAAAAAATAATGTTATCTACACTGATTCCTTGAGTATGCTTACAGCACTGCGACCAAGAAATGCTTAAAAACCTTCAATAGGAAGTATCATACATGGCGTAGTTAGTCGAAATTTAATGCACGATTCTGCTGGGTCACTAGCCATGTTGGGATTGAGAGTAGTAATGAGAAAGCAGGTTCACCTGCTGCATAAGGCCGACTTGAGTAATCAAAACAAGTAAACATGCCACAAAGGGATTGTTTGAAGGTTATAAACAGTGAATCGTGAGATAAATAGCAGGCTGCATAGAGAGATCAGGTAAACAGTAAATTAAGTTCTGTTAAGCCCATTTCAGGAGAGTGGAAGTCATGTAGGCATCAGGAATGTTTTAAGAAGTAATTTTATTAGCCTATTGGACGTGCAAAGCTTACACACAACGTCTTACTGACAAAACAAGGCAATCCTTTTTGGGAAACTTAAACCACTTTTTATTTCTTGTACAAAACATGAGAGTTAAGAAAAAAATACATTTTACAACATTTTACGATGAACACATCCCATTACAAGCCCCGCCTTGGTGGTGCAGTGGTTAGGGGCTTGAATGCTGCATCCAAGCATGCTGGATCAAACTCCAGCCACGGTGGTCGCTTTTCGATGGAGGTGAAAAGTGAGATGCCCATGTTCTGTGTGATGTCAGTGCAGGTTAAAGAACCCCAGGTGGTTGGAATTTCTGCAGCCCTCCACTATGGCGTCTCTCATTAGCCTGAGTCGCATTGAGCTGTTAAACCCCATAAATCATAAACCATTAACCGAAACATCCCACTACATCTACTGCTGCTTTTAGAGGAACAAGCACTTATTGATTTTTTGTGTATATTTCTCAAACAAGCTGGTGCTTTTTAAAGAAACTTTAGTTACTAAACAATTCAACCCTTTGGCGCATCATAGCTGTAGTCTCTTTTGCACCATAAAACTCTATATAATTGATTAACCTAGGATCCAGAGTCAGACACGCTGTCCCTAGGCTACGGATGGATGTTTGTATGACTTGGTTAAAGTGGTGCTTTATATCTCTCAGGTCATCTCTCACATAAGGTGGTAGCTTGTGATCATTAAGGCGAAAGCCTTTAATGGCTCGTTGTTGTCAGCAAAAGTGTCACGCTTTAGCGGCAGCTCTGGTACCTAAAAAATTTATTAATAAAACTTGTCTTCCGCCGGGGAATTGAACCTCCATCCCTTGGATCCCCAGCCCAGCACTTTACCACTGTGCCACGCCCCGGATCGTGAAACTCTCTTCATAATTCCCGTTGTCTACAGTGAGAATGATAGCGAGATTCCGCGAGTGACAGATACAGCGCCTTTCCTGTCCTGTAGGCAAATTGTAGAACGCCAGTGAACTTTAATGCGTTCAATGAAATGCTGGTTGTGTTCGACAAGGGGTGCGCAATGTACCATCAAGACAGGTCAGGACATCACAAGGCGATTTATACATATACGAAGCTGACCCCACCGCGCATCTGGTCCAGGTGTCCATGCACCCTTTAATTTGCTGCTTCCTCGAACGCAGCACTGCACAGCAAACAGAAACAGACCCAGTAGTCTAGGAGGCGTTAGTATAGCAGGCATCAGTGGCGTTTGAAATTGATTTACAGGATAGAAAAGGCACAGTATCTGCCACAATTCTCCGCGTACACATGTACCACGCCGTACAGGAAGGAAGGAATGCGAAACAGTATTCACCCTCTTTACTCGAAGCGTCATTCACCGCCACATTCACAACAAATGCATAGCAGAATGTGGCACCTAGGCTTTCGCCTTTCACCACTTTAGTCGCCAAAGTGTCTCGTAATTTTTTTGCTAACAAGTATGTGTGAGGTAATAGAGACGCAATTAAGGCATTGTAGATTAAGTGATTAGCAGAGTGCACGTACATGAATGAGGATCTGCAAGGGGAACTGCAGATGGGTGCCATTAATGCTGTCATGTTATGCCCTTAAAGGCAGAGCTTAAATGTCACCAATTTAATGTTTTGTTCATAAAATGTACAGAAATACAAAACTGCTTCTCGGAGCCTTCTGTGGCTGTGCCACATGTCCACATGTCCACATGTGAGCTGTTCTTGGGAGTTGGGCCCCATGCCACCCTTAAGGGGCCTTGCCCAGATTTAGCCATTTCAAATAAATGAGCCCAGTGCATAGATCGCTCTGTTTTGATCTACCCTACAAAATATTAGAATCGTATAAGGCCGGGAAAGTTCAAATCAAAGCCCTTTCATGCTCTCTTTTTGCAAAGCCAACCTCTTTATTCTTAATGATTATGCTGGCACCCAGGACTTGGCAGTGACGTTTCTGTGAATTGCATTTCATTAGTCTGTCGTTCTTGTTCACAGGTGAGTGATGGGCATCTCGTCATCTGCTAGTGGCTCTTGCCCTTTTTTTATTGCATTTTTGTTTTGGCACGCGTGCAGAGAAACTTACATAAAACGTTCCTTGCCCTGGACCAGGATAAAAAAAAATAGGGCCATAAACACTGTTAACTTGCAGCAGACTTCCTTATCGTATTCTTGTTAAAACGTTTTATAAAGTGCAGTTTGGCTTGAAATGCTCTCAAAACATTGTAGTAACTGCCTTGTCTTGTACTTGTCTTTGTGCACATTTTATAATTGGTGCATCCTTACTTCTTCATGAGTACTGTTGAAGGAAAGCATTTTAGTGGTTTCATACTTTTCTTACAACACACAAGTGCTAAATGTTTAGAGCCGCGAAAATTATATGTGGCACACCATACTTTATGCAAAAGCACATGGCCTCCAACACCACATAACCGTTTCCCCAACTGACTGCTGTTCAGCTGCTGAGCGTGGGGGACTTGGAGTGTCTACAGGGCTGCAAGTTTTGCTTAAAGTCTGCGTATTCGGTGCAACCTTTGTCAGAAATTTATCATACTAGGGGTTTGTCTACTAGGTGTGTAGTAGGGCTCTGGCACAGGGCACACTGTACAAGGCATAAGAGAACTTTTGTTCATGCCTGAAGAACTGTCATAACTGCATTTCGCCACCTGCTTTCCAGTCAGCTGTTGAGTATAATGCTTAGCTTTGGGACATCAAGGTGGCAATAAGTTTTACATGAAGTGTTTGTATAAGGCACTGTTTTTAATATTCAGTCCAAGTGGTTTGCCTTTTAGGGGGGTAGTGGGATTCTGTGCCACTGGAAGCCCTACAAGAATTCATCACACCATTGAGAGATTTAGAGCACTGATTATACAGGATGAACGGTGCAGCACAAACCCAGAACAGCACAGGTGTGTTGCATATTTCTAACAAAGGCTATAAATTCATCATCATCATGGCGAAGGCCTCTTCCATATTCTTCCAATTAACCCGGTCCTGTGCCAGCTGCATCCACTTGATCCCTGCAAACTTCTTCACCTCATCCGCCCACCTAACTTTCTGGCGTCTCCTGCTCCACTTTCCTTCCCTTGGAATACAATTTATTACAGTAAGCAACCATCGGTTATCTTCTCTTTGCACTACATGCCCTGTCCAAGCCCATTTTTTCTTCTTGATTTCGACTAGAATGTCATTAACTCGAGTTATTTCTCTGACCCACTTTCTTAATGTTACACCTACCATTTTCCGTTCCATAGCTCTCTGCATTGTCCGCAACTTAAGTAGAACCCTTCTCGTTAGCTTCCATCTGCCCCATTGCATTAAGCATGGTATTTATTGATGTTTAGAGTAAGTCTTGTCAGGCTGCTTGGCAGTTTGAGAGTATCATAAGGAACTGATATTCATTTAAACTGTTGTGTGACCATGCCATATACTAGCATATATATAGTTTGTGAAAAGTGGAATTTTTGTTTTTCAGCTTAAGCTCGAGCTTGAACGACAAGTCACGCATGGGTTGCTCCCTGTATCCACCATTTCCTGTGCGAGCTCCACACCCATCCATTTCGCAGCCAGTGGATAAGTGCAAAATTGAGCCTTGTGGATGTTCGGTGACCAATGGCACCAGTGCTTGCAGTTCCAATTCGAAGCCTCAAGTGGGACGTAAGTATTGGCCAAATTATTTCTTCTCATTTCAGCTTCTTTTATTTGTGAAAAATTGACTGTCTAGAAGATGCCTAAGAGTTTTCAAAACCGTGTGCAAAGGCTTGCTGGACAGCTGCCTAAACAGCTGTGGATAGGCACCTTATTGAAGTTTTGATAAAAGCAGGAAATAATTTGGAACGATCTTGTTTTTGTAGTGTAACAGAAAGCTTACTATCTAGAGAACTTAATGTAAATGTTGAACCTCAATATAACGACGTTGTAGTTTCCGGAAAAAACTTAGTTATATCGTGAACTTTGTTGCATCGAGGTTTTTGTCTTCCAATGGCGCAAATGATATTCCATATACCTGAAACCTTCCTGTTTGGTTTATTTTGCCTACATGCATTCGAGAGACTTAATACAAGCAATTTTAGGAGAAACACCAAGCAAAACAAGTGGCAAGAGTAGTACATTAAAGCTTCGTTAACTCGAAATCGCGTCTCAAAATATCGCGTCAGTTCAGGTTTTCTGTGAGCCGAGCAGCTCTCTATTGACACTTCGCATTTAGATGTAATCCTTGAAGTATTTCTAGACCAAATTATGGACATCTCGAAAGCATGATTGATGGCTGGAGGTATAAACGCAGTCAACGAAAATTACAAGCTTTTAATGTTGATGCAGTGACTGCCATGGAGCGGGCGCTTCACTGAATACGAAACCAAGCGGTGCTGTAGGAGCTCATGAATGGCGTCAAGCAACCCTGCAACCTGTCATGTGCCCTCGTAGGCTTACGGGAACGAGAAGTGCAAGCAGCAAATTGCCGGAAAATAGTGCAGGTGGTTTGGTTTGCTTCGTGCGGGATTGTGGACCGCGAGCTACATTTTTAGAAATGTTGACCACTAGCACCATGCACACGCGGGCGTGATCTAACGGCTTTCGACTGTGTCTGCACTTCATGGGGCCGTAGTGTCATGATGAGACGGGCGTGATGGCTTAGTTCTGTTTGATATTTATCGTCCCAAACTGACATTGACTAAGCAGGGTGCTGTAGTTGAGGCTCTGAAAATTTCAACTCATGTTTCTCTTCCGGCAAAAAGTATCCTTCGTGGCTGAGGTCAAATTTGTGCACTCGATCAGCGGTTGAGCACTTTAACCACAGTGAGGCAAGGTGGGCTGATCTCAAGCACATGAGAATGAACGCCATGATTTCAAGAAAGTGAAATGACTGTCTCAACATGTTGCTTGCCAGTGAATGAAATACATGCTCTATGCAGTGCTGTTTAGTACAGTAGAACCCCGCTCATATGTTTTTCACCAGACCAGGAAGAAAATAAATGTAACAGCTGGGAATCTGCAACAATGAGGAAAGTTACAAAATATGAATGAAAACTGTGCAGCTATGACTTTTTCTATTTATTGAGCCTAAAAATGAAAAAAACTTACTTAAAAAAATTGAGACTGGTGGAAGGCCGTTTCATTCGCTCGCTGGAAAGCACCGCATTTCTCAATAGCCTGGAAGGCCGTATTGGTGTCAGCATATCTTTGAGGTGCGACGTACCTGTGGAGGAGCGCCACAGCCATGATGGCTTCTCCAAAGCTCGGTTCTGTCAACTCCTCGGAATCAAGCAGATCGTGCTCCTCGTCATCGCAGTCAGCGGCTTCACTCGTGACCGAATTCGCAACAATCTCGGCAATGCTTTGGCACTCTGACGTCACGACGGCAGCATTCACGGCGACATAGTCATCATGTGCAACTTCCATGGCACCCAGCACATTCATAGCCTCAGCTAGCATCTTGATCACAAGGTGCTAGTACTTCCAACTCTTCAGCCTCTGTGGTAGCTTTCATTTCCCTGTCTATGCGGAAACCACACAGAGCGAAGCAGGGCTGTGCAATTGACACGCTCACTGCAGTCCACACTGAAGCGACGTATTGCATAGCGTCAAGTATTGAAATGGCCGTAGGTTGCTGTCCGTGATCAATAGATGCGAGACAATGCTTCACAACGCATTTCCTGTAGGCGTGCTTTAAGTTTTTATGATGCCAATGTCCAACGGCTGCAAATAGCTTGTAGTGTTAGGTGAGAACACAAGCTTCACATTCCAAAGAAACGGCTGGTCTCTCAGGTGGGCAGCATGTTTGTGCAGAAAAAGAACATTTCTGCCCTGGGAAGATCCATGCATGACTGTTGCTTCTGTACTGACATGGCAGCATGTGAACGATCTTCAAGCACTGTGGGCTTACCCATAGGTTTAGCTTGTCTGAGCCATCCATGTTACAGCAAAGGAGCACCATCAATCGGTCTTTGCTGCATTTTCCTCTATGGCATGCTTCGCTTTTCAGTCTTAATGACTTTGATGACTGCACACGAAAGAAAAGGCCCATTTCGTTAGCATTATAAATGCCCCGGGGCTCATACCCCTCAATTGTAGCGGATAGTGTGGCCTTCCAATCATGGACTGTTTCTAAGTTGACACTTGCTGCTTCTCCGCTTACAGTCTTATAAGCGATGTCGTGCTTCTTTTGAAGGCAGTCGATCCAGCCATTAAACGCCACGAAGTTAGTGATGCCCAATCTGTCGGCTATGTCCCTCGCCTTCCCATACAGAATGCTCCTGTCAAAGTTGACACTGGCAGCACGAGCTTGCTTAAACCATGTGAGAAGAGCCTCGTCGAGGTTTGCGTACTTAACGCCACGAGCCTGCTTAGCCTTCAGGCTGAAGTTAGCAGCATTCTCCTCTATTTTGGCACGCTTCGAGATGATACTGTTCAGCGTAGAAGGTGGCAGATCAAGGTCTTTCACAATATCCACTCTTTTCCGTGCTGGCTGCCTGTCGACTGCATTGAGTATGGCTAACGTTTCCTCAAGGGGAAGCGCTTTCCGCTTGCACGACGCCATTGACGCTATCGAAGCACGACAAAGACATTAGAAGTTTGATGGTTTGACTGGTTCGACGGTGGAGGAAAAAATCTGGCCTGTGGATTCGACGTTCACGAGGCGTATGGTATGGCTATAGTTTGGCGATAGTTTAGCCATCTAGTGCCAGCCTCTCCAACTCTCGTGCGGCATATGCCGCCAGTGCGTGTAGCTAAGCCTGGCCAAGACTCGTCAAAAGCCAAAATGGTGGCTAGCGCACGTTGCTCAGGCGAATTCGAGAAGCCAGGTTGCGACGTATTATGTGGGAACGTTTTCACAGCTACAACGTAAAAGCGGGGTTCCCAATACAGGCATCCTATGGGAGCTATGCCGGGACCGGACGAAAACGACTTAACAGCCAGGAAAACGCAGCAGTGAGGAATGTAACAGCGGGGTTCTACAGTACCATTTCGGAGATTGAAACTTTGCATGTGCTGTTTGAACATCTGTGCACACGGGGCTTTGCAGAGGGGGAAAATTTTTTCAGTTTGTTTAACTGTGGTGTTTAGAAACATGCTTCACGCTTTTGTGGTAAGTAAAAAAATTTGATTTCAAGGTGGTAGAATTTCTCAAAGTTTGATTTCTATGCTTGCAAAAACCTCGTCATAGCGAAACTCTGGTGCGAAACTACTTGGCTAAATCGAGGGAAAAAATCTGTGCATTTCAGTGGAAGCAAGACTGAAACAGTTTATTGCATCGCAAACTTCGTTATATTGAGGTTCGTTTGATCAAGATTTAACTGTACAGTGACACGATTGCTATTTCAATTGCATCAAATTGTGCCAATAGGCAAAGCCTGCTACATGCTGCTGCATAACAACAAAGTATGGGTAACCTGCACCAAAAGTTCGTACTTCCTTGAGAGCCAATTTCTCGGGCACAGTGTGTAATCTTTCATCTGCATTAGATGGCACTACTGGAAAATGAATTTCTTTCACATATTCTTTAATCAATCTGTATATATTTATACGGATGGGCATCATAATTAAGTGGCTGGGCCTGTATCATGCTGGTTTGCTGTCAGCCTGCATAATGGCAACAGGGAAGTGAAACAGGCCTGCAGCACGCGGGGGTTTACGTTGGTCATTCCGTGGTGTGAAGAGCATGCTGGAAATTCGCGTGTCATAAACATTCACAAATGGCGCAGGTGCTGACGTTGATGTCCTTACTTGACTGAAGTGGGGACGGGGCATGCTATTGCAATGTTCAGTGTTTGTTGGCTTTTTGGGGTTTGCTTTGTTGCCTTATCAACTGCGCCTCTTGCATTGCCGCTGCCTCCAGAAAATGCCATACCAAGACATTTGTGTTGTTGGAAACCAAGCTAGGCATTGTTTGGGTGTCCACTAATCCTTTAATTAATGCCAAGACTAATGTATAGCGCTATTTCTGCTGTGTATAGACCAGAGCATGAAGGAAAATTCGGTGCCGACATAATAAACGCTTCTTAGCGTCGTTCATCTGTTGAACGTGGGGAAAAGGAAAACTTCCAGAATACCACGAGAGGTGACAGGATACAGGGCGCATATGGAAGAAACGGCTGACTGGCACTTTGTAGGCACTGTACAGCGCCTTAATTAACAGAGTAATTTGTAGTGTACAGCTTATCCTGCGACAGTATAAGTCCACGAAATAATGCAGGCAAGCTTCATTAATGTAGTCAGCGATGTTAGAATTCGTTCATTTGCACGCCTGTCCTGTGCGCAATGACACGGGAACACCTGTACAGATTGCAGGTCTGGTTTGGTTTTGTCGAGCTATGATCTCAAACTCGCAGAGTCTGGCACCTGTAGTCAGTCACGATTTACAAACGTGCATGGTCGCGAGGTTATGCAATGCGGGGTATTCAATAATTCCGGGAACCCTGACGAAGTGCTATACATTCATAAGACTGATCACTGGAGCTACAAATGCAAGCGAGGTGGTACCAGCGATCAGAATGGGTTAGTGGAAGCTCACCATACTCGATCACTCTTGTTAGTTTCAGTTTGTCTTATCATATATCCA
Organism: Amblyomma maculatum; assembly: GCF_055883805.1. Taxonomy (NCBI): domain Eukaryota; kingdom Metazoa; phylum Arthropoda; class Arachnida; order Ixodida; family Ixodidae; genus Amblyomma; species Amblyomma maculatum. The sequence continues at coordinate 222,408,059 of NC_139344.1, read as the reverse complement.
TTGTGCATTTCAATGCTACCACATAGATCGGTGCTGCTAACATGCAAGCCAAGAAGCACAAATGATGCAGATGATGATGAGAAAATTCTGTGAGCATGCCTACACTTTTCGTAAGACAGTCACTGGACGATAAACATTATTACAACCATGCTGTTAAGCCTGCCATTTCGAACACATTACTTGAGGGTTCCAACTTCCCTCGAAATGTTTTTGCAGTGCATCACAGACATCCTTTTTTAACACAGGCCATAATTTTAAGACTTAATGGTAAATGATCAGTCTGAACACTTCGCAGTGGCAGAGCTCTCTGTACACTTTGAGAATGTCACACGCAGCGCTCAACAAAGCCATTTCTTACTCTGGTTGTTACTGCCTCCATTTTACAATGCACTGGTGCCCGGATGACTGTTTGTATTTTCAGGAGCATTATTACAAAGGCAAGTTTATGCACTTACCAAGGTTATAAAGCAAGATGGTTTGGCACTTCAAATTTTTGGCAGTCTAGAGAGAGATGCTGCCTGATGTACTTTTTGGTCTTGGTTCGAGAGTGCTGTAGTCTGGTCTATACTTTTGTTTGGGTTTGTAAGGTGATGCCTATAAGACTTACTGGTCTGGTAGAAATGGCGAAATACTCAGCCTGACAGAAATTTAAGAACTAACAATTATGTACAACCAAATGATCATCTGCAGTTAGTGGTCTTGCATTCTAATGTTTACTAATGCCTGCGGTGTACGTTAGATATATGTGCTCCTATGTGCTCCTGGTATTGAATCTTATTCTGATTTAAATATTTTTGAGATACTTTATTTTGATGCACATATTCGCGACCGATTGCGACATTCAGATAAATGCTGGCGACATTGAGCGCGCCCATCGAGTAGGGCAGCGCCGAGACAACGTTCACCGCCCCTTGAATGTTAAATTTCTAAACTTTAAATCAAAGGTTGAGGCACTACGTACTCAATACTCCTAAGGTTTGGCTGGAGGAGGATTTCTCCCCCAGGGTACAATATGCCCGAAAGATGCTGCGTGACTACGCTAAAGCGAACCGTTACGAGAAGGAGCGCTTCAGTGTTTGCCATTTCACCAGTCACTTGACTCAGGTTGCATCCTGGATGACTGGAAGATCGCTCACATCATTCCTATACATAAGGCGGGAGCTCGTTCTGATCCTACTAACTACAGACCCATTTCCCTGACATCAATATGCTCCAAACTATTAGAACACATCTTGTTTTCTCACATTATGAACCATTTAAACTGCTTCTAGAAAATCAGCATGGTTTCCGGTACAAAAGATCATGTCAAACGCAGTTATTTGAATTAGTTACTGACCTACATCATGCGCTACATATGTCCCTTGACACAAATGCAATTTTTGTCGATTTTTCAAAAGCCTTTGATCGTGTTCCTCACAAACGTTTACTGTTAAAAACTAAAAATCTGCAGCTTGATGATAACACGGCCAGATGGATCGCTGAATTCTTGACTAATCGTTTCCAATCAGTTAAGATAAATGATTGCATCTCTAACTCTGCACGTGTAAAATCAGGTGTCCCTCAAGGGACATTTCTCGGGCCTTTGCTCTTTTTAATTTATATAAATGACATAGCAAGTAACATCAACTCATTAATTCGCCTTTTTGCAGACGACTGCGTAATCTATAAAACAATATCTAACGCGGAAGATGCACATACGCTCCAGTCCGATCTAAACAGGCTAACTGAATGGTGCAGTACTTGGCAAATGAAAATTAATGAAGAAAAAACTAAACATATAAAATTTTCATCTGTTCCAGGACCGTTACTTGGCGTGCACACAATCAACGGTAAAGCTGTTGAATCTGTTTCTTCTATAAATATCTAGGTGTTCATTTGCATTTTAATCTCTCTTGGCATGCTCATATAGACCTCATCACCGGCAAAGCTTTTAGAAAACTTGGCATGCTAAGGCGCCGTTTACACTTCGCAAATTCTAACACAAGATATCAAGCTTACACTGATAAGGCCAACCTTAGAATATGCTTCCATCATATGGCATCCTCACCAGGACGCCCTTTCTAATCTTCTTGAATCCGTCCAGAACAAAGCAGCAAGATTCATTAGATCATCCTACTCAAGATTTCAGAGCGTATCATCAATTAAAGAGGTTTTAAACCTGCCATCGCTCGCTTTCAGAAGGAAGTTTGCGTGATTATCATTTTTTCACACATTATACTATAGCACCAGAAGCAAGTGCAACTTCGCCGACTTTTCAGTATCAGGCGGCTTGATTCTGTTGCCATCCAGGAAACGAAGATTGAGAGTGAGCAGGATACAGAGAGGGCACTAGGACCCTTTTTGTCTGATTACAATGTTATTGTGACGCATGCTGTTGGTTTTTTGGTGGGTTTCTTCTTATTTTTGCAAAAGGCTCTCCCTTATTCTGCGTTATTACTTTACAGACTCTGAAGGGCGGCTAATAAGCTGTGATTTTTTGCTCCACAGGAAGCCATAGAGACATCAATATTTATGCGTCCAATAGTGCAGATGAGCGTATTGATATGTTTGAAGGCGTGGCTAACCTACTAGATTGTGATAAGAATGTTGTGCTAATGGGAGACTTTCATTGTGTATGTTACCTGAATGATCGTGCTGGGCCTAGTGTACACAGAGACAGAAGTGGTGAAGTGTTGTCGCATGTTATAGATGACTCAGGACTCTTTGATACAGGGGCCTCATGTCATGCAACTACACTATTCACGCATATCCAGGGAAGGTCCCACGCTCGCCTAGACAGGATTTATGTTTCTTCCCCGCTGGTTTCCCGTGATTTGTTGTGTGAAACTGTACCGGTTTCCTTTTCCGATCATTGTATGGTGGTTGCACGGCTCGGGAGAACTTACTGTTCAAAATTTAGGCCGCAGTAGGAGCTTTGAAAGCTAAATTCTTCGCTTGCAAATGACCAGGAGTTTGCCTTTCGCATACGCTCACAACTGCAAGTGTGTTTGACAGGTGCCATGCCAATATTTGCTGCTTGGGAGCTGTTTAAACAGGAGGTGCGAATGATAGCTATTGAAATTGAGTCTGTTTGGTCATTTTACAGGAAATTTGAAGAGAGGACATTGCATAAGAGTTTGTATAACCTCTATGGATTAGAATGTGAGGCACCTTGAGTATATATTTAGACAAAATTGTTGGGGTAAAGGTGACCTACAAAAACAGGACACTGAAACATACAGGGGTGCAGAGTTCGATCTCTTACAAATCGTGTTTTGCACTGTGAAACTCCTATGCGACAAGCTCTACTTGATGAGCACTGTCATGCTACTGCCAAATTGATACTGGGAATGATGTCCAATGGCAGCCTAGTAACGAAAACATGTGAGATCATCTCTGTGTTTGTGAGCTATTACACGGCACTGTTCAGTGACGCTTCTGCTACTTCTAATTCGGACCTACTAGCTAACTTCACAGCTCTTATAACGCCTTTATCAGATGATGACTGTGCTCTTATCAATGGCCCTTTCACGTTGGAAGAAATAGAACAGGCAATTGACCAATTACCCCTCTCTAAAATACCTGGCCCTTATGGCATATCATGCGAGTTTTACAAAACTTTTAAACCTTTGCTGAGCCCTGTCTTGCTGCAGATTTCCGCTTTAAGTTTTGATGTGGAGGTCCTTCCTCAGTCCTTTACTAGGAATCACATAGTCTTAATTCCAAAGAGTACAGATAAAGAGAAATTGCTTTCTGTGGATGGCTACAGGCCAATCACGTTGGCAATGTGGACTACAAAATTTTTGCGAAAGTACTATCAGATTGTTTACAATATGCGATGACAGTTCTCATTGGCCCTCACCAGACATGTGGCTTGAGGGGACGCTCCATACGAAATAACATACATATTGCATGTACAATTCTCGAAACTTGCTCTGGCTCTTATGAACAGCTTTCTCTACTCCAGATTGACCTTTCGAAGGCATTTGATCGTGTCCGGCATTCGTTTCTGTTTTCTCTTCTCGAGTGTGCAAATGTTGGATCAACTGTACTTAAAGGGGGGCAACTTCGTTACGACAACTATTCCACTCTCTTGGTCACCTTCCAAAGCCTGTGCCAATTCGATCATTCATGAAGCAAGGCTGTCCTATGTCACCGCTACTCTTTGCCCTCTACCTAGAGCCACTTTGAGTGTACTGCAAAACCACAATATCCGTGGTTATGTTGCCTTCAGTAATGAAGTGCTTGCGTTTGCTGATGATTTGGCATTTTTCAGCACTGACAAACCCAGCGTTGACAAAATTATGACCACCATTGAGCAGTTCGGCATTGTATCTGGCACTCAAATGAATAGGTCTAAAAGTTCGGGTTAGTGGTTTGGTTCATGGGGAGCAATTCTGGCTCATTATGCTGAAATTGAATGGTCTCTTGTTCCCCCTAAACACCTTGGAGTTCCCCTTCATGCATTCAAGTCTAGCGGGCGCTACTGGAAAGAATGGGTGCCGGCACTCCAAAGCTATGGTCAGACTTTTGTTCCGTACTGCCTATCAATTTTTGTTCGAGCACAGGCTTGTAACATGTTTCTGGCTACGACGTTCATATGGTCCTCCAGTTTTGATTCTATGCGGCGCGATAACCTCTCTTCTCCCCCGCTACTCATTTCGGCCAGATGGTGCACCAGCTTAGAGACACTTAAGAAGATAGTGACTATCAACCGGACTGGCTGCCATTGTTTGTGTTGTCTTTCCTTGCCACTGTTTTAGTGAAGTTGGGATAAGTCGTATTCTAGTTGTGTGGTGTTGGTGTTGTATGTTTCAACTGGACTTTTCTCCTATAGGCTGATTACTTTTTAAATAATGCATATAGCTCTTTCCTGAATTTAAAGGAATGTAATAAATACCATGCTGAAAAAAAAAAAAAAAAAGGTATCCTGGGCATGGCGCAGTGGTAAAGCACTGGGCTGGGGATCCAAGGGATGGAGGTTCGATTCCCCGGGGGAAGACAAGGTTTATTCATTTATTTTTTAAGTATCGATTCAATGGCAAAAGAGTGATACTTTTGCTGACGACAACAATGAGCCATTAAAGGCTTTTATCTTAAAAGTGCGGTTGGACGGGGTGGCCATGGCTTGTACAGGATGTGGACATAATCTATCTGCTGATATGATGGTGATTGATGAAATGAGGATACTTTTACCAATCCTCCTGCTGCCAGTAGTACTGCCTTAGTTTTGTTGTGCTGAGAGCTAGCAGTTTAAACACACTTTCTTCCTTGGATACTTGTCCTAAGTCGTTCAGGATGCATTGCCCTGGTGACTATTTTGGTAGAGAAGAACTGCTGGCTGATTCATGCATATAGAGCACATTAAAGTCAAGGTAGATGTGCTGAAGGGCTGTGACTTTTATGGCGTGTCTGCATCATGAATTTGAAATTTGCCAAGAATGCACACTTTGAATATTATTTAGGTTGAAATAGCGTGCAGGGCACATTAGACAACACAAAAATGTGGCTTGATCTACAGCCTTTCTCCACCTTTTGTGGCAAACCTGGTTACAAAATCCTGTTTCATATCCCTGTTTTGGTATAGCGGCAGTGTCAACTGTGCGATTTCTTTTTTGAAAGCATTTTAACAGTAGTTCAAGCAAGACTCAACAATAAAAGTAGCTGTAATTTGCAGGAAATGAGAAATGTAGGCTGCCTTAAGTTGATATGAATAAAAATTGGTTGGTTAATAATAACAGTTTATATAGTATAGAGGCTATGATTCGCGAAACAAAAATGACGTCGCAAAAATAAGTGTCTGGCACTGTGGCATAGTCGTAATAGGTTGGTAAGTAATGGCACCGTGTTCTAAGATCTATCAGAATATACCAATAATTTTATGCTCGTCTCTGACAGTGGATTGTTCCTTTAACATTAGTGCTTGGGTGGTAGGTTGTGCAAAGCATACGGAGCATTTCATGGTTAAAAAGGCATGCCTGAAGAGGAATTAACTGGAAAACATTTATCAAGAAATTCCTTTAAAATCAACTGTTCAAATTTGTGGAGTTTTAGCCGTTCCTTCAACAGTTGCTATTTTTTCACAAATCTGCCTGTCTGATCTTTGTCTGACAATTCTCTTATTTCTGAAAAAAAAAAAGATTCTTGGAGAAAAGAGCAGACTGTTTCTGATTGTGTCACACAAGGCCACTTGCAATTTAGCATTGCTCTTACCATGCTGCAATGATACCTGTACTCGTAAACCCATTTAGTGAAGGTTTTGGAATAATTTGTCACAGTATTTGTTGCAGTGCATTTCCGGACAGAACATGCTAGAGTGACAAAGGAAATGCCTACCTACCATTTGGTGTGCCACTACAAGGCTTTGCAATAAGCAGTGTGCACAAAAAAAAAAAGGGTTTATGCTAGCCTGGCATTTCTTTTCCCTATCAATTTGGTAAGCTGAACAATTTTCCACATCGTTCAGGTAATCAGAGAATTCAGCTTCAGCTTCAAAATGATCATCCAAAATTACATTGTTAGTCTGGCTTATTCTGAAGCAGAATGCTCAGTGACAGAGTGGTACCAGCAGGCATTACTTCAAACAAGCACTTCATAGTCGGCATAATAATCATCTGGCACATTCTTTCAGCCTGTTACATTAGTTTTGTGTTTATATAGTATCCTGGCTTGTTTGATTTTGAGTGCATTAATGCATACAGATGTCTTAATATCACTTATTAATATTAAGCATTTTCTTTGTACCAGTTTAAAACTAGCACTTTTCTCATTTAACTAGCAATACCATGCCCGATTCTATCAATAGAGGCAAAGTCTCATTATTATGCATTAGCATAAGAGCTCCATTAGGATGAAAGTCAATGGTGTCGCACACTTGCCACTTACCAACTGGAAGGTGGTCCCTTGCTAAACGTGGGACATAGAAGAGCCAGTTGTGGCCTGCCACCTGGCAAATCAGAGAGTGGGAAATTCTCCTCTCCTCTTGTAGAGGAAAGTTAGCAGCCATGGGAAGAACCATGTCACCTGCCAAGAGTGGTAGAGGGATACATGGAAGAGGCAGCTTTCTACCAATAGCCAGCTGCGACCTGCCACGGTTGACAAGTGACAAAGTAGTTGGGAGCTGCATGGCAAAGCTGCATGCAACTCGCGAAAAGGTTCTGAAGTTATCATATTGTCGTTGGTAATTAGCTCTTTGTAATCACGCAGCAAGCTTTTAATAGCCGCCAGTCTATTTTGGTGGTATTACCTGCACTAGCTGAGGCTCGAAATGTAAAACCTTGCAATGTCCGAAAGGTGGCTTCTTGTAGTGGGTAATAAAATAGTGAAAAAACATTGCATGCATACAGTTTTCATGACAAAGCTGCATGCAGCTCACAAAAAGGTTCTGAAGTTATCGTATTGTAGCAGGTAATGGTAATTAGCTCTTTGTAATCACGCAACAAGCTTTCAATAGCTGCCAGTCTATTTTAGTGGTATTACCTGCACTAGCTGAGGCTCGAAATGTAAAACCTTGCGATGTCCAAAAGGCAGCTTCTTGTAGTGGGTCATGAAATAGTGAAAAAACATTGCATGCATACAGTTTGCATGACAAAGCTGCATACAGCCCACAAAAAGGTTCTGAAGTTATCATATTGTCGCAGGTAATTAGCTCTTTGTAATCACGCAGCAAGCTTTCAATAGCTACCAGTCTATTTTGGTGGTATTACCTGCACTAGCTGAGGCTCGAAATGTAAAACCTTGCAATGTCCACAAGGTAGCTTCTTGTAGTGGGTAATAAAATAGTGAAAAAACATTGCACATTGCATGCATACAGTTTTCATGACAAAGCTGCATGCAGCTCACAAAAAGGTTCTGAAGTTATTCTATTGTAGCAGGTAATGGTAATTAGCTCTTTGTAATCACGCAACAAGCTTTCAATAGCTGCCAGTCTATTTTAGTGGTATTACCTGCACTAGCTGAGGCTCGAAATGTAAAACCTTGCGATGTCCAAAAGGCAACTTCTTGTAGTGGGTAATAAAATAGTGAAAAAACATTGCATGCATACAGTTGAGAGGGGAAGCACTAATGTGCTTAGTGAGAGACGTTTTGGGAGTGCTTTCACGCTGTGGCTTGTCTTTTAGAATGTCTGTAGTAACGCTCTTCAGAATAATTTGAATCAGTCTTTTCCCAACATTTGCCGAAAGGAAATAAAAAATGTGTTATGGCATTGATTAATGAGTAAGGAGCCTCAGTCAGAGAATTCAATGGTTGTGATTAAAGGACATTCAGAAGTGTTGATGCTCCACTCTCTGCTTGTTGATGCCTTCTGTGCACTGAAATTTAGGTGATTGAAGTGGCGTGATATCTCCTGTGAGCAGACTGTGGAATTCCTTGGGTGAACCCCTTTTAAGCGTGACCCGCTCATCCTGTCTCTCTTTACATGGAGTGCAGCAACTGAGCAACGAGGGCTAGCAGACTGCGTGTCCCCGGAGCCCCGCCATGGCCCTGCTCGTGGGGGCAGGGCAGCTGATCAGCAGCCTCTGGGCCAGGGCGGCCTGGCCACGGTGTTCCCGTACCGCTGCGTTGTGTGTGGCTTCTGCTCCTTCACTCAGGACACAATGATTGCACACATGCGGCTCCACTCGGGCCAGGCTCTGTGCTGCCGAGCCACGGATGCGTGCTGCCAGTACAGTACGCCCTTCGAGGATGTGCTGCGCAAGCACGTCTCCACAGAGCACGCAGATGACAATGCAGTGGCTCGGTGTCCGCACTGTGGAATGCCGTGCAGCAGTGCCAAGGTGCTGACACGGCACGCGGCAGAGAGCCACCACAACATGGTGCTCAGAGGCCGCTGTGCTGACTGTGCAGTGATGCTGCTGCGTCACTTTGGACTGGTGGCTGAGCCAGACAATGCTGGCCGGGTAGTAGCAGCACCTGCGCTGCAGGTGCAGCGATTGAAGCAGTCTAGGAAGCAACCAAAGCCTCGAAAAGTAGTTGTCTGTTGCTCTGACCGCTGTGGAAAGTCTCAGCTAGGCCCAACGGCTCCACGTCACCGGAGGAAACGTTGTGCACCTCCACGCCTACCTTTAGGAAAACCCTCGCTGAGTCTGTCTTGTCACCACTGTAAGTTGGAAGGTGGCCTGCGACGCAAAAAGGCATTCAGGTGTCACAGTAGCTACCTAGTCCACATGTACTGGTGCCACTCACGAGAACGCCATCGTTGCTCCCGCTGTGGTTTGGGGTTTAGGCATGGCTATCAGAGTTATCTTCACTCAAAAAAGCAGCACAGCTAGCCAAGGCCCTTTTTTTTTCACATGTCTTTTGTTTGTTGTTGTTTTCACTATGGTAACAGGATATGCTGTTAAATGTATTGTCTTGAATGTTGGTACCTGTGCGCAGCACCTAGTGAAATTAGGTTCATCCTACTGAACATACAAAGAGAAGAAAGCATTGTTCTGGGGAAAGAACTAGGTTAAATGGTCAACAGCTTAAAAGATATATGACGTGGCAGCAGTTCAGGTTGAGGCTGCATTGCTCTTGTTTGAAGTAATGAAATATGAATGCATGGTAACAACGTCTGCTTATTTGAATCCATAGATTTAGTTTCAAGATATATTTTAAGCTGTGCTCATTGTATTTAAGAAACATGGACATGAGGTGAACATGTCCATTCTCTGTGGAGCTAATTGTAGATTGTGTTCACATGGCACTCGTGCCTTCAACAGTTATTTCATTCTATTCCTTTATTATATGCTACATTACATGAGAATTGGAATGTCTAGGCAAGCATCGCTTGATGTTCTGAGCTCATGTTTTGAGTACATGGTGCTTAAGTTGCTGTTATGAAATTAATTAGTTCGTATTCCTCAACAACAATTCTAGTTGCAGAGCTGTAGCATTTACTTATTTACCATTGAAGTCATCCATATGGAACTTTTTTTTTCACACTATTTTATGGGCAAGTTTGCCTGAGGTTGTGTGCAATTTCTCCTACAAGAAACATTTTGTGGCAGAGAAAATATTAGGCTGTTATTGCCAGGTGTTGCTATCATTCATAGATTTATAGACACTAAAGTGGTTAATGTCATATATGTTCTCTGAGCTGTACGCAAACTGCCATCATGTCGATATTAAGACTGAGAATTGTCCATGCATTAAACATCCTTAAATACCGTGCTCATGTACAAATTGTTATAATAGAGTTGGAACGGAGGTGGGTGAGAGTGCAATTTATTCTTGCTATCTATATGTACAGACAGGTCATATATGTATATACACACAGATATGTACATTACGATGTTTCTAAATGATATTTAAAGCCATTTCATAACTGCCCATTTTTTTGGCATTAAGTACCTTTCAAGAACCATCTGTTAGGATAGCCCATTGGTGACATTCCATTTTATTGCTGTGGAAATTTCAATTATCAGTGTTAATAGGAGTAGGGGTTACTGTTGCTGAAATTTAAACAATTTGCTCTTCAACTTTTATTGGTGAGTGGTTTTGTTAATTTTTAAATGCCAGCTTTAGAGCTTGGTATAAGATACCACACTACTTGGTGGTGCTACATCTTCTATGTTGCTTGCATGGTGGAGCAGAGCTGTTTCAGTGAGCTGAAAGAAGTTAGCTTTTTGCTTGTGGTCTGTGATTCTGGGTGGCAGAAAAAAAGGTAATTGTCTCTTTATGAAACACTCTATGCTGGGCATCCTACCTCACATTTGTGATATGGTACTTCACTTGTTGCTTAATGTTTACTGGTGGTATACAAAGATATGTCTATTTTAAGTTTCAGAATGAAGGGGCAGGCTTCTGCCTGTTTGTGTTTTGTTGTGAGGCACTGATGCTTTTCAGTTAGTTGTTTGTTTTGAATAGCGAGGTGTCAAAGATTTACATGTTTATCAGCACTGTGTTTGCACACCTTAAAGATTTATGGAAGGCTTGGCAGCCTTTGAAACAGCCTAGCATCTTGGGTTCTCGGGCCTGCCCTTAGTGATCGGAATCAACAGAAGCTTCTTGGAACATTTCATGGGAGTCTTCTTTTAGGCAGGGATCATATATTTTTGTTCTTAGCCTTGCTTTGAGGATGAGATGCGTCCTCCAAATTTTCTTACTGTGTTTCTCTAAACAACAGAAAATCGTGCCTCTTTACAACTTGCGGTCATTCCTCGTTAATATGGGCAGTTTTGTTCTTGAGCAAAGTTGTTATAGCGAGTTGTGCATAATAAAGAAGAAAAAAAGCACATTATAAATAAGGACTGCTTTTTATGCATAGTGATGGCCAGTGAATTTGAAATTGGATGTAATTTTGGTGCTGTAAACCCACTATCTATACTCAGTTTCATACATCAGGTGCAACGCAGCGAAAGCTACGCAAGTAGTCCGCAAGAAAAAAAAAAAGGCGTATCACTACGTGCTCGTTTTGTGGCCGAGTGGTTCCAGCGGAAACGGGCTCTATTCCAAGCATACACTTGCTTCGCATGCCTAGACATCTTTGCAGTGCGGATCTTATAAAAAAAATGCGCACCGAAGAACCATTTTCTCAAAAAAAGATGTGCAGTGCGGAGGGCACAGCCAGCGCCATCTAGTGGCACATCTGGTAAGGTTACGGGGCAGCGAAAACGCGACACTAACGAAAACGGCAAAAAAACACAAATTCACCGAATCCGATCCTTTCTTTCTAAAAAAAAAGGTGCTTTTTGTGGAGTTGATGGCAAATGTAAGATGTATTAAGCTTTCAGACAAAGCAACTATTACTTCCTCTCGTCAAGAGCAGGCATTATTTTTCATTGCAGATGCGGAGAGCGCAAACAAGAGCTGTAGCTTTGGCAGTGTTGCACTTGATGTATGAAACTGAGTATAGGTCACCGTTATCTTTGATATAATGTTGTACAAATTGACGTATATTTAGTGGTCTATGACATGCTTAAAGCGTCTCAAGGATGAATGTTGATTCTTTTACTACAGCTTTTCCTATGCCACAAATTGTTGCTATGTAGCAGCTCTTGGTCAACTGTAAGCTGCTTTCTATGTCGCGCAATCTTCACATAGGTTTCTTCACGGCCATTCAGGCAATACAGAAAATGGTCAGGTGCGTTGACTGGACAACTTCGCACTGCAAAGCAAGAAATCACACAGAAAAAGGGTAACCACTCAGTAACTTGCTATATTTAACTGCATTGTTCAGATGTCATGCACTTGAAATGCAGATAATGAAACATTTTATTATGGCACTTCAAGTTTGTTCTTGTAGCAGTCCGTATTCACGTAACAAAAATACATGGACCTCAGTGGGCTCTATGAATTTACCCCTTGTCCATTGTCCAGACTGCGAATTTCTATGTAAATGAGCCTTAAACACATGGAAAACGTTTGGTCCACAGAAATATTGTCTTTAATTCGAGTCGTCCATATTAACGAGACTTGTAATAATGAGGCATGACTGTAAATGATATAGGAGGGCGTGGTAGCAAGAGGAACACTGATATTAGCATCAGAGAGGTAAAGCCTGCTGGGATAAAGAGTTGTGTGCTTTTTCCATTGTGCTATTAGTTTTTCTTTCCTTTGCGGCATAGTTTTCAAATTTTCTTTTGCCCTAGCATGCATATGCTTGAACGTATGTGTGCTTTGTTTTTATAGCAAATGTCAATTCTACATGTTTCCTTGAGGCAAAGTTTTGAAGACCTATATTTGAGTGATTTGAATAAGCAGTGGAATTCAGTTTTGCTGTGGGAGTATTTGTAGGATACTTTATATGCTAAGGAATAAGGTGGAACCATATTTGGTGTTCACAAGTGACTGTTTAACTACATCCCACAGCTTGGAGAAAATTTTGCATGCATTGAGTTTTTTTCTGTGTGAACTTCTTTAGCCTGCCTCAGGTTTGCTTAGCCTTGGGCTGCTGTGCTGCTTTTGATATTTCAAGGAACTTCGTTGAAACTGGGATACTTTTGGTGGTTCTTTAAAGAGCAAACAGGTTTTCAAATACTCTTACTTCAATTAACCTGACCTGCTTGGGAGCAAACTTGTTGCATGTCTTTATGGTGCAGCACACTTTTAAAACAGCATCCATTCATGCATTAGCTGTGCCGTACAAAAATGTTTGGTCTACTTAAAAAGTTTGGGGGAGTTATTTATGCGGCATCAAAACAGAGGCTGGAGCCTGAGCTGAAGCCTCATGCTGATATTTTTTTTCCTACTTTGAAAACAGGTGCTTGGGAACAATTTTATTATTGGGTTGTTAATTATACTCTCAATCTGAATTTCTTTCTTCTTTTTTTTAGTCACCAATGCATGTAAGAGACATGCCGCAGTTGGAACGGTTGGCACCAGTACATGTTGTGCTGTGGTACGAAACAGGAAGAGTACTTCCTGTTCAGATTCAGTGCAAAGACAGACTAAGTTACTGGAAATTTCAAGTTCAAGCTCATTTAAATAGAAAAAAAAATTAAAAACAATGTGTGTTTAGATACTGAAAAGATGACTTGCTGCCCACTGGAACTCTACTTGCTCATAATATGCACCAAAATTATTGCCCTGGCTTCCTGGATTTTCAGACTGAAATATAAAAAGTCAAAACTGAAAACTGTTTTTTGATGCAAAACAGCTGTGACGCATTGAATATCCATGAGAGTGCTTAAGGAAAGCAGTTGGAGACGGGAATTGGCAGTTAACTCCAGTGGCTTCAAAACAACATTGTGAATTACTGTGGTTTACTGTCTGCACCTTATCAGTTGTGTGACATAAAGGGATGTCCTTTGCTCATAACCTGGCTCAGAGGTATGGTGGTTCTATTGCAGGGTGTAGAGCTGTCTAGGAATGAGCATGTGTGCTAGCCCTCTTTCTCCTTGCTGCGCTGCTGTGATGACGTGTGGTTTTGATTGTGACTGGCTGGTGCACTCAGTTCCTTTGATAGCGACAGCTGTATATGGTACCTCTTGTGGGGTTTACGCCGATGTTAGACTGCGACAGAAATGGTTCAGAGCACTTGATGTCATGGCGCGGTAATGTTGCACAGCCATTGCTTCTGCTGGCTGCAGCCAACCAGGGTGCTTGCTCAGCGATGATGTAGCAGGCATTTATGGCACCATAAGTTGATACCAGAGGGAATGCAGTGTGTGGCTACTACAGTGATAAAATTCAACCTTGCTGCATTGCATTCCTTGTCCATTGAATAGACTCCTCAGAATGACACTGTCGTGTAGAATTTGTGCTTTTCTAGCACATGTGGCAGATAGGTGGTGAGGGGCCAAAAGGTGTATAAGAACAAGGCAAGCGTTATCTGGTGAAGGCTGCATGATGGTTGTTGCAGCATCATAGGTGCATTTTGCAAACCTCTCATCACTGTTGTCTCCTCTCACATCGGGGTTAAAAAGTGCAAGTTTTCTTTTGCCATTTTATCTATGCTGACGCAGCACTTTGTGCAACGTCCTGTTATTGCGGACTGTCTTGTAGTGCCATGTTTTTAAATTTCGTGAAATTTTTCATTTGTAAGCTTTATAAAAAGCAAGTTTGCTCATGCAAACAGTACAACTGTCACTAAGATGAAACTTTTGTTAGCATTAATAAAATTGCCTGTCCACTCATTGGGCTGTCATCCTGTAGGTGGCAAGATTAGTGCAGTAAATATTCTTTCTTATTTTGACTGTGTTGATCTCAAGATATTTAATGATCTTTTTGAGAATATGCCCAGTTTAGACTTATTGCAACTGAGCTTTGCATGGATCATTGCTACAAGTGGTAACAAATTTAATGTGTCAGATTAATTGTCACCTTGCTATGAAGATAGCCCAGATATCTGCTAGCCAGGTGAAGATTTGATTTCCAGGTATGTTATATTCTGCAATGACACCTTGGCTGTCAAATGTGCATATGTGGGCAAAATATGGCAGCAGTCATATGCTGTGACTGGCATGTGCATGGCTGATTATACTGTGGTTGCTTTAGTTGCAAAGTAGATGTGGGCTCAGTATACAGAGCCTTGATTTGGTGGTGCTGTTTTTAATGTATGATACAAACCTTTCTTGCCTGTATTTTAGGCTTTTCATGAATTTATTGCACCCTGGTTTCCAGCCTTTGCTCAAGCAAGAACTGCACACATGTATATAAATTTATACATTGGACTGGTAGCTGTGACACCTGGATACCTGTAAGACAGAGCTGCACAGCAGCCATCCTCGAGAAAAGTGAGCCACAGTAACACTTTTTGTGGTGTTTTGATTACTGCTTTAAAATGTGCATGCAACAATCATACTTGTACGTCAAAAAGTTCAGTAGTGTCCATAGTGTGTAGAAAGTCATTTCTTGCTATGCCATTTGTTGTTTAGTTCTCATGAGCATTAGTGCATCTGTGTTCTTTGTTGCTGCTGGATCTGTCCTGTAAAGATTCCTGTATTGTGAGCTTTGATTGGTGTTTCATTTTGCTGTGCTATCCTTACTTTATTTTGGCATTGGATTTGTGGTTGTGTATGATGCTCTGTAATATCGGAGCATTTTTTTCTTTCCAGAGCTTTGTTTCAGACATTTAAGAAACGAAGTTAAATAAAAAAAGCTTGGTTTTGTTTTATACAAATGAAGCTGTTTAACTATGGTGAAGTACTGTAAGCCTTTTTATATTCAGCCTTACTAATGAGCTGCTCCTAAGGTATTTAAAGCATTTCTCACCTCTCAGGAAAGTAGTTGTGGTTTTCAGCCTTCAGTTCCCCAGCTGCACTAGTTTGTTTACCTCATGTTGGGCAGCTGCCGCATGCAGCAGCTCTGGGCATTGCTTGTTAGGAAGTAAAGCTCTTTGTTTGTGTATTAAACCCTCATCATGCTGCACCTCCTCATGGATAGTTATAGTTTCTACGCTTGGCATGCCATATAAGCCTAAATGTGAGAAGATAAGCATAAAGCAGTTACTAGTTTTTATTAGCCTACGTTTGACATCTAGAATAGGACACACATGCACAACACGCTCATACCTTTTAACAAACTCTCCTGCACCACATTGTTCAAGATGCGGGGACCGGCTAATGGTTATTCATGTTATAATTGTATGTAGAGGACTTCAACTCCTTGAACTAGAAAGGAGAGTTCACTTCCCCAAGTTGTATATTAATCAAATACCTGCACATCTTTCATTTTTCTTGATGATAATCCAATGTTTCTTCTAAAAAAACATTCTTAAATTCCTATCAAAAGTAGGCCTTTTGCAAGAAGTTTCTCATCGACGTGGGCCTCAGCCCATTCCTCTTCCTTCAGAAGACGGATGAGACAGATCTTAGCCTTTTAAAGCATGTATATGTCTCATTTTAATTTTTGTACAGGTCATTATACACTGCGAAGGAATTTTTAGGCCCCATACACCACTGTTTTATCTCTTAACTAAACTTCACATCCAGCACGTTGTGCTGACCTGAGTTGGCCTTTGGCCTCCAAATACCCTTGTGCTATTAAAACTCATCATCACCATCACTTAACACCTAATGTAGGGATTGCATCCAGGTAGTAGTATATGAAAAGCTGCTCATTGCATGGTATGGTTTGTATGAAAAGACTTTCAGGTGAGTATCTGAGCAAACGATTTGACTGGTTGAGGTGAGTATCTGAGCAAACGATTTGACTAGTTGTTTTTGTTTTGAACAGCATGGCACTTTGCTTGTAGCAGTGGCAAAATTCCAGGCCTCTGGAGTGCATTCCACGACGCCACTCTAAATGCTCACATTTTTGTACTTATTAGTGTGTAAGTATGCCTTCTCAGACTGATGGTCGCTTAGTGTAACAAATTGGATTCCAAGGGATGGAAAGCATAGCAGGGGGTGGCAGAAAGTTAGCTCGGCGGTTCACAGGGGTCAAGTGGATGCAGTTAGCTCATCTCTGTTAGGGAAACGTGTCCCACGATGTTGGAGACCCGGAGAATGTCCTGTGGTGTTGGGAGTCCGCTTGAAGGCCGAAGACCGCACGTACATGAGGAGGCCTGAAAAGGAGCTCGGAAAATCAGGATCGTTAGACGAAAATTCCCCACATTCCGGAACCATTCCCGGTTCACTCCATCCTGCTACTTCTCGGGGGAAATTAGAGGAGCCGTCTCAGGCCCGCTCTGCTGCGGTGTGTTCAGTCGATCCGGATATATATCAAACTCGAAGGGGCCCGCTTGGCTGCGGGGCGTACAGTCGATCCCAGATACATATCAAACTCGAAGGCGCCCGCTCGGCTGCGATGCGTACAGTCGATCCCGGATATACATAAAACTCGAAGGGGCCCGCTCGGCTGCGGTGCGTGCAGTCGATCCCAGATATACAGTGTTATCAAAGTTACACTTTACTGATTATTAAAAAAAAAAAAAAGCAAAATGCCGTACGCTCATGCCGTTTTTGTACATTGGTAATGCGGCCGGGCGGACACAAATTGGGGCGTTGTCCCCGTAAACTCTAATTAAAATTCAATAATGAACTTTTTATTGGCTGATGTTAGCGTTTATATTTATATTGAGAGCTTGGAGGCAAATGCTCTTTAGGGCTATTCAATTTTGTAGAATTTTAGTAACGCGGCTGTGTCCTGAGATGCGCACGTCTAAATTTTTTTCCCTGTTTCGTCTAATTACGCATGCGAGAAGGCGGCTCTCGGAGTGAAGCACCTCCCACGTGTGACGCAGCTGTTGCGTATGACACTGCCTTGCAAGAGATACGTGTGGGCGACGCGGATCACTTTTTTTTTCTCAGCCAGCGTTTCTTTCCTGGTGCGCGAAAGTGATGAATCACTGTGCTAGCAGACTAGAGCGAGTGATAACTTCAACTAGGCTAGGTGCCGCCGTATAAACATAGATGAGACAAAATGGGCCATGATATGCTGTTTTTATTCCCGATAGCAGCGCTAGTGCAAGCCACACGGACAGGCAGGTAAGCAAGGCTGAGTGCCATACGCAACAGCTGCGTCACACGTGGGAGGTGCTTCACGCCGAGAGCCGCTGTCTCGCATGCGTAATGAGACGAACTGGGAGAAATTTTAGACGTGCGCATCTTAGGACACAGGCGCGTTTCTAAAATGCTGCAAAATTGAATAGCCCTAAAGAGCATTTGCCTCCAAGTTCTCAATATAAATATAGGGAGCTTGCATGAAGCGATGTATGCTGGGTAATCCGCCATCATGATGTCGCTGCTGGCAGCAGACGACGCAGCACGTCACTCACACTAGCCTCGTTTGCATGGTCGCGTAGTGCGCGCAGACGATGCTGGCGCGATCAGACAGGCCGACTGCGGGTTCTTCACAATTCCAAAAGTATGTATGCACGAGTGCGGGAAGGCAAAGGATCCCTCCAGCGTTGCCGACGCGAATGGCTCGCATGGGCCAACACACGGAGATCAACGCCAATCCGGGAAAGTATCAAACTACTCGCCAGAACTAGAAGTCGTGAATGTCTGCGATGTCGGCGGGCGGCCACAGGTCCAGACATATAGTACAGCCAGTCGTCTGCGCCTAGCGTGAACAAGTCCGCGCCGCACTGCTTTGCCTTTCTTCATAGCGTGCCCGATTTTTTGGGCACAGCGTCGACGCGTACGTTCCTCACTGACATCTTGCAAGATCTTGCACGCACGTGAGGACAGCGCACGAAAAGCCGCTTGTTTGCTCGGTGGACCGTCGAAAATGACAAGGCACTCGCTCCATTCAGCCTGGCTGCGCTTCCTGCCGTCTGCTGCCAGCGACATCATGGCGGATTACCCAACATGCATCGCTTCATGCAAGCTCCCTATATACGCTGACTTCAGCCAATAAAAAGTTAATTATTAAATTTTAGTTAATTACTGAGTTTACGGAGACAATTAATGCCTCAATTTGTGTCCGCCTGGCCGCATTACCAATGTACAAAAACGGCTTTAGCGTAAGGCATTCTGCTTTTTGTTTAAAAATCAGTAAAGTCTAATTTTGAACACCCTGTATATCAAACTCGAAGGGGATCTTGAAGTAGTTCGATATGTTGATAATTCGATATATAAAACATGCCAACAGATGAGCTTCTCTGTAACCCAAAAACGTAGTACTTAGCTAGTGGTGCGCCTCCTGCTGCGATACGTCGGCATACTGGCAGCCCGCCGCGAGTGCAGCTTCTCGCGAGTCGCACCAGCGGTGCCAGGCGTTGAAAGAGGGGCGCGCGCGTGCTCTCGTAAGTAGTGTTCCTGTATATGCTAGGAAGCATATACAGGAACACTACTCGTAAGGACAAACGTTAGTAAGGACAGATCGTGGTGTCAAGGCTCGCGATTTCCGCCGCGCGATATAAGTGCCTTTAGGGTTGGGGTCGACATCAAAGTTGCCGCGGATGGTGCTTCGGGAAAAGCTACTGCTGATCATAAGATGTATCATTCAGATTACTAGTACGCTATAAACGTAACAATAACGCAGTTTAAATACGGTACAGACGATTTAGTCTCCTCCTTCAGTAGCGAAGCAGACAACGCGAGAGTCGCAGTAAGCCTTTGGTCAAGAAGGCTGGCTTCACCGCACGACTATACCAAATTTCGGCTTCACCGCATGACGTCAGTGTCGCGTTGAAAACAATCTTGCCAGACCAAGGGCCACTTTTATTCGCATTCGATGCTCGCCTAGTCCAGCGGTTTACTGCGTTAACGCTGCCAGCAGGCGGCCAAGGCTGCGCAGTCGAACCGGCTCCGCGCGCGAAAATTGTTCAAGGAAAAGCGCCCCTTGCAGGGGCATGGTGCGTAGTTCGATATATCTAATGTTCTGCTGAACGGGAGTTCGAATCTTCTAGGGGGTATTCTCAGAGTTCGATATAGGCAATCATTTGGTTTAGCCGGGTTCAATATATTCGGGATCAACTGTATTTGTATCCCTTCCTCTATTTCCCCTCAATTCCGCCTTTGGTTGGATGAAAGAACCGTTGTCCTCCGGTACGAATTCAATTTATATTACTAATTGTTTTATCATGGCGTGCAGGTTAGCTGCACAGGCAGGGGACTTATTTTTGTAATTTCCAGTGCGGGAGGAGAATGCATTCGACAAAAATATCCCGACTTCTGCTGCTGCACCGTTCGACAGGGTTTCAAACTGGTTCGGCATATCGGGGTCAGCTAGGTAATCTGTTTCTCCTACTGTCCTCTTGTTACTGGATTTCTACGTTGGGAAAAGGGCGTAGTAGCTTAATTACAATCTGCTGGAAAATTCTGACTAACTGCTGGAAAGTGTAGACAGTCTCATTTCTTGCTATGACATTGGTTTGTTATCATGAGCATTCGTGCATCCTTGGTGTTAGTTGCTGCTTGACTTTTTTTTTAGTCGATATTTATTGCCTCAGGGCATCAGTAGGTTATGAGATGAAGGATGATTAAATGAATGGAAAAAGGTTGGCTGATTTTATGAAGTCCAGAAGTGAGCGATGATGAGGTCCCTGCGTCCAAGTGACGTATGAGGCAGGATTGGTTGCTGAAAGGCAGCTATTCTCAGGTGCCGGATTCGTGTTGGCTTGAGTGCTGGGCAATCCCACAGCAAGTGGTGGATGTCGGCCTCGACATCTTCGTTGTTACAGATCGGGCACCCTGGGCGAGGATATAAGTGTTGGAAGTATGACCACGTCCTAGTTACAGCTGGTGTAAGGGCAACACCAACCCGGATCCTCCTAAGCGCAACCTCCTCTGCACGGGTGAGACCGCGGGGAAGGGATATCGCACACGGAGGGATAAGTGCACGCGTGCGGCGCCGGAGGTGCTCCTTTCTTGACAAAAGGAGGGTAGCGTCGTCGACTTCGAGAAGCCGTGTGATTGATGCGTCTTGGTTCACAAGGCGGGTTGCAAAATCAGCTTGACTTTGGGAAGGCAGCAGATCCTGTGGGACCCACTCAATGCGTATTGATTGTGGGATGCGCGCCGCAAGCTGGTGGATGTCCTGGCAAATTTTAGGGCAGCGGCTGACACGTCGGAGCATGCTTGATTTGTTCTTATGGATTCCTGTACTGTGAACTTGGATTGTTCTTTCTTTATTCGTTTTGCTGCGCTGCCCTTAGCTTATTTAAGCATTGCATTTTTAGTTGTGTATGATGCCCTGTAATATCACAGCATTTTTCATTTGCAGAATTTTGTCTTGGACGCCTAAGAGACGAATTTAAAGAAATAAGAAAACAACTTGCTTTTATTTTTATACAGATGCAGCTGTTCAACCGTGAATGAAGTGCTGCAAGCTTTATACATTTAACTTGGATAATGAGCTGCTCCTTTCAGGTATCTAAAGCATTCCTCGCTTTTGTGAATATATATATATATGCGGCTTACAGCGTTCTGTTCCTCCGCTGTAAATGTATTTTATTCCTCATATCAAGCAGCTACCTTTTACAGTAACTCTATAGCCATTACTTCCAATCGGAGTAATGCTCTTAAATTTGTTGGTGTAGCAAATCTCATTACGGTGTACATCCTCATGGGTGGCTAACTTTAACCCCATCACTTTAATATTGATCCCCATGTCGAAAGAAAGCTGCCAGTCGGTGTAGACGGCGGCGACGGCCGTTTTTGACCCTCCAACCTCGAACAAAAATTGAGGGTTTCAACGCTGCTGAACCGAATGTGGAGTGGAAGATTTGGCTGCAGGTGACCGAGCGTTGCATCGAACTCAACCAGCGTTCCGTTGAACGCATCGAAGTTCACCGGCGTTCTAGGCAGAGTAGCCGGGCTCGAACCCTACCGCCGGCGGTTGCGCTTCGATGGAGGCAAAACGGAGAGGCGTCCGTGTGCTGTGTGATGTCTGTGAACGTTAAAGATCCCCAGGTGGTCGAAATTACTCCATAGCCCTCCACTATGGTAGGGTGGCTAGAAAGAGAGGTGGTGTACCATCCAAACACACTTGCCGGAGAAAGTGTGACAGATACTGAGCCTTTCCTTTCCTGTAAACCAATTATAATTATATGTAGCACTACAACGAACGATGAGAAGCAAATGATAGGAGAGGAAGGGTAGGCTTTCGCCATTCTCCTTTTAAGAGACACCGCGGAGGAGTCGGCGGTGGCCTCGGCGCCCCAGCCGTGCACCGTGTGACGTCACTCCCTCCTGGCGCGGCAGCGGCGGCACAGTCACCCGCGCAGCGGAGGAGTCTGCGGCGGCTTCGACGGGGCTCTTCAGCTGTGCTCCGTGTGACGTCACTCGCGCATGCGCAGTTGAGGCTCCGGGGTTCTGCGAAATCGCTCAGACTTAACGTCGTGTTGCTTTCGCAACAATAGACACCTTAGCAGACCGTGTTGCGTATTGCCGTCTGCGTTACTGGAGTTACGGAATCGCTCCCATCGGCAGTGCTCCCGCACTGATTGCTCCCGACGCGACTAAAGCTCCTAGATCCGTTAAAAAAAAAAAAAAAAACGGATCTAGGGACTTTAGACGCGACCAACGGACGCGACGAGCACGCAATAAGCTGACTAGAGTTACTGGAAAAATTTCAAAGCTGATAGGCAACTAGCGCCATCTAGCGGCCTCAAGGTGACCTGCCACGCGTCGGGACCAATGAAGCGCGTGTGCACTGCAGGGAGGAGGGATCCCATAGAGAAGCATACTTAAAGAGCGGACACTTCCTACTTCCGTAGGGCCCTGCGGCGGAGCTACTGCACTGCCGCCAGCGCCCCGAGTGGCTGGTCAGACCGCTAATTACGTCCTCCTAGATTTTAGGCGCATGCTTTTTGCTCTGTTTCGGTTTTGGTTTTGATAGCAATGTTTTATTCAGATTTACCTTTGGCTGTTAAAATTTACAACTACAGCGTCTATAGTGGCGTGTAAGGTCTTTAATGATGCCATGCATACAAACGCAATAAAGCCGCGGATCGCAGCCTTTTTACTGGAAATACCGCCAAGGTTCTCGAAGATACTAAGCGCAGCTTACTTTGTTCATGCAGGTTGGAACCATGTTGGTTGATGTCATTTAGCCGTTTTTCTCAGTTGAACAAATAGGAGGCATGGGTTCCACGCAAAAAGTTTATTTCTCTTGTTTTTATTTTGAATTCCACAAAAAGAATACTGGATCAGACACTTTATAAAATGCAAAAAATCACAAAAAGCAGTAAGATTGGTAAAGCACGCTGCAGAGTGCCACGAAGAAAAGAAAAAATTGCGCATACCCGCTGCGTGTTTTTCCTCCAAAACATCACCCGTGAGAGCAACAAAAAAGGAGTTGTGAACGGCTAGACACGAGGAGGAAAAAATGCAGGCACATTCCGTGCGGAATTTCTATATTTCAGCCTTGAGCAATATATGCTGTTCAAACATTTAAACAACACTGAATGCATATAGTATAACAATACTATGCTTATACTCCTGATCGCGATCAAAACTGCCCTCTGCCCGTATGAGAAAGGCATGGAGCCCACTGAACGCGACTAATAGCAGTAGATGTTCTAAAAAATACAGGCCACGAATAGGCAGCAGCACTTTTCAGACCACAACGAGTATGCTTTAGTTATGGCAAGGAACTCGGCATGTAAAAGTGGTGCTTACGAACCGGCAAAAGCGCATGCATTGTACAAATACAGCCAAGTAAACATCATTCACAAGACGATCTCAAATGCGCAATACAGTGTTCTTGTAGTGCGAAATACAAGATTGTGCTTTGATACATGTGAGCCACCGATAAATTATGTGTTTTAAAACGTAGGTGTTACGGGTTACTTTTGAAATTACGCAATGGAAGGAAGCACATGTTATTCAGAAAAACACGATCCAAAAACAAACAGTTACTACACATTACACACTAAAAGGGCGTCATGGCTCGTATTGTATGTTACATGTGGAAAATACGCTCACGCAGCGCAACAAACGACTTACTTAAAGCATACTTTGCCCAAGAAGCACCAAAACAATTCTGCAGGCAAAAGGAAACAAGTTACCGGCAAAACGAGGAGACGCATTGAAAAGCGCGGTGAGGTGGGCGTACCCGGTGGCACATGACCGGCGCAGCATCAACGTTTATATGGTATGTAAACCGGTGTATGTATGATAAGCTTTCTACATTTGAGTTGAAGTGGAAGCCAATATCTCTACGCCGCCTCGTGGGCGGTCAGACCATTACTCAACTCGGCCGCGAAACGGCTCGAGTGTCCGCTCTTTACGTAAGTATATTTCTCTATGGGGATCCCGCAACTCCAGTAACGCAGACCGCAACACGCAACACGCCCTGCTAAAAGTGTCTAATATCACCAAGATGTCTCTGGCAGGGTGACATGACTGTGTACTGATTGGACGACGGGTTGTGCGACGTCACGCGATCAGGTGGCATGGTTGAGTCGGAATGAGCTGCCAACGCGGGCAGCTCCTTTCATATGGAAGGCTACGATTTGAATCGAGCACTACACTTGCACCAACCGTTCGAAGCATCACAGCCTCGATAAATCAAGAGCATGCCTCCGACAGGTGGTAGTTGGCAAGCGACTTGGCCAGGCACTGACTGCTTCATGGATTGTGCGGTGTCACGAGGCCAGATTGCATCGTGAAAAAAAATAATAAAAAAAGAAAAAAAAAGAAAAAGAATGCTGAAGCGCTGTAAAACAATGACGAAGGAGGGGTACACTGCGCTCACTTGCAATTGAAAGAATTATTCAGAGGCCTAATTAGATATACAAAAACCAACACCAAAACAATTCAGAGCAAGCAACAGCCGCGTGTCAAAACTTATGCTTGAAACCATTAACACACAGTTATCATTCGATCATTTAAGGTCTATCTCCCTTCCAGAAAGGCTAACCGACGGATCGCTAATGTGGGCATACCCGTATTTTGATATAAAACGCTTTCGCTGCCGCCCGTGTCAGTCGATCCCGCGGTGACAACGTAACCCACGTCCACTGAAGTATCGGAGAGCACCGTTCTTGCACTTCCGACAGTGGAGCATCAAATCGCACCAAGTGTTACCCTGTCAAGATCTTTCGCATGTTCCATAAGCCACACATTCAGACGTCGTCTACCTTGACCCACATACAGCTTACCACACATGGCAGGGGAATTTTGTATGCATTCCGACCTTGCAGGCAGAGTACAGTGAATTGTGCCTGACACCGCAACCCATCCGCAGTGGTTCAGTAGTTAGGGCGCGAGACTGCTGAACCAAAGGAAGCGAGATCGTCTGCTGAACCCATGGAAGCGGGATCGCTTTCTGTAACCATGGAAGCGGGATCGCCTGCTGAACCCATGGAAACGGCTGCGCGGCCGCTTTTCGATGGAGGGAAAAAAGCAAGGCGCCAGTGTGCTGTGCGATGTCAGTGCACGTTAGAGAACCACAGGTGGTCGAAATTTCAGGAGCCCTCGAATACGGCATGTCTATGATAGCCTGAGTTGCTATATATATATATATATATATATATATATAAAGACGTTTAGGCACATTCTGATTTCGCTAGTTCAGTAGTTACTGCAAGCATATATTTAAGCGTCCTGAGAGGTTCATTGCATTTCTGATAATGGTTGATGAGAAAATGTTCTTACCAGGCACAGAAACAACGCTTTCCAGAAATTGCATTGGAATTTGTTTTTGCTTTCTCATGACAAACGCACCTTGGGCATATTCTTTGCCTTCATCCTGCTCACTTAATTTAGAAAACCCGTTCCGCTTGCTTGCCTGGATTTTCTTCTTTTTTTTTTTTTTTCGATTGTGCCAAGGCCCGGAAGCTTCCTTTGGCTGCGTGAGCATTGTCCATCCTCTTTAGGGCTACAAAATGCAGAACATCTCCATCGTTTTTCAGAACGCCCCAAGGACTTCCTTCACTGCCTTACCTCTATCATGGTAGAAGCAAGCTGCATGGTCCACGTCTTCGGCTGGCAGAAAGATGTAGAATAATTCCAATGTTGCAAAATTGGCGTGCAGAGGGTATATATGTAAGATGGTATTGCCAGATTGAAGGACTCTGGTATTGTGAACGCGTCTTGGAACGTCTAAATGTGTTCGGAAAGCACGATTTAAAAAGCTTGAAAGGTCATCTGCCGGAAAAATAAGAACTAGGCAGAATAAACTCACCTATCACACTTCAGAATAAAAAAATAAAACTCTAACAGTTTTACATGCAAATTGTTTAAAGAAAACGATCTATACTATGAGCCACACCTGTTGCTCACATAATAACAAGATATTCAGCGCAACAGAGATACACACAAGGAAGAGGACACCATGGTCGTTTGTGTGTGCCTAGTGTGCATCTTGTATGTGTCCGACAACCAACAAGCTCTTATTATGTTGAATTATGCCTGATAACCAACGAGCTCAGCAGTGAGTAAGACATGGCTACCGCTGCGCTACGCTGAGGGCTCGAAATCTAGAGTAGTATTGCTTTCGCAATAAAAAAAAAAAAAATGTGACCCTCAGAATATTACCCAAACCTGAAACAAATATATATACACCGACTCTTCAAAGATACTCAAGGAGCAGATGTCTGGTAGTAAACATAAATACCACAAACATTTCCATGGCGACCAGGTCCACCACATCAGTCGTACAAGAAACAATGCACCAAAGAAACACTACGAAACAAGACATCTCAGCGCCGCATGCGCGTACACCTAACCGCAACTTTCCGCGAGGTTATATACCCACCACATGCGGCGCTCATTTTAGAGCTAGTGACCCTCGCAAGTAGAGAAATTATTTCAATAATTTTTAAGCTTGCGGAGGCGAAAATCAAAAATAGAAGAGGGCATGCTCATGTTCGGCTAATTTTTATTTAAAAGCTTCAGTCTGTCGCCTTTGTGCGAAGGTTATGCAAATGCATTCGATGAATAACTGTGGGGCCGCACAGCCCTTCTTAGCATTTCAAACTACGCGCGCTCTCTCCCATTTGTCATGGTGCATGCGCGAGCAGCGCGTTTGCGCATGGGCGAGCTGTCAATCGCGGGGGCTGCATGTTATCGGCGCGTCAGCGGTAATAGACAAGAACTGTGGAAGCGAGGAAGGGCGGTTGCGCAGTCTGCGAGTGTCCCGGACCAACACCACCTCTAGGTGGTGCACGGACTTGCCTGATGCACAACGGACGGTGGAGCGGAGCCTTGCTCAGACGAAAGTTGAAACTTGAAGCACGTGCCTCCGGAGATGGGTTTGGTGTTCTTCCATCAGTTTCTGCCACGCGAGAGGCACGCATAGCGCTATTCGTGCCGCAGTATGTTTTATTTTACCACGTTAAGTCCTGCCCCTAATTGTTCTGTCCTAATCTTGGCATTTCGCTGTCGCGAGTTTCGACCGTATGCTTCGCAGTAGCGTCCGATGTTGAGCATTTGCAAAATGTTTTTTTTTTTTTTTTTTTTTTTTTTTATCCGGAATAAATCGGTGTTTTTAGACGGATTGGAGTTGTCACTCGTCGGGAGAGACCACGGCTCGTGGACCCGTCGTCTAGAAGGCGGGGTCTTCATAACATACATGCTACTTGACCAACTTCGTTGGCAGCCAACCACGACCATAATTTCGTCCATGTTGGGCTGCCCAGCAATGGGTGACGACTAATTTCCTACCATTTGCGGATAGTTGGCTGAAAGTCTTTGGCCAACTGTAAACAAGCGTAATGGAAAGCCAACCCAACTAGCATCCACCTTTGGGCCTGCATTGGCTGGCTGACCGAGAATACCGGCTGCCTAGCTCTGCGCCCACTCGTTTACTGACGGTCGGCAGTCCACTAATTTCAGTTGGAGTGTTGGGTGGTCTTTCACATAATGTGGCAGCTTACGATTACTTACTGAGTAGTATGTGTGATATACAGAGACATAAACTAAGAGATTCGCTTTTAGGTGAGTAGCAAAGCACTGCATGTACTCGAACGACAATCTGCAGGGAGAGCCGCAGATGATCACGTCTGTCACGCCGTACCTAAAATTTCCTTACGTGCTAAACGAACACTCAGGCCTGTGAGGCAAGTCATATAGAATAGATCCGGATTACTGCGCACTGTACGATCGATGCAGTATTCTCTGTGACATCAAAAATTCGACTGACACAAGTAGTAGAACCTCAAAACTTTCTACTGCCTCTACCAATTGTCATGTGCAACTAAAAAAAAAAAAAAAAGGAAGCATTTTCTGGACATACATGCCGCGCTTTATTGCGCGAGTTTTTATTTTATTTTCTTTTTATTTTTTATTGCGAGAGCAATACTACACTGGGTAGAACCGTTCTTCACGGTAGACCGTGGCCCGTCGCGCGGCGCGCCGCTTGACCTTGAGCCACCGCCGAATGTCCGTCGCCATAGCAACGCCGTTGCCGTAGCAAGGCGATGACGTTCGCTCGCTCTCTCCTCTCTTGCCCTTGCGCTCGCTCCGCGGCGGTTCAGCAGGGGGGGGGGGGGGGGGTGTATCTGCGCTCCGCGAGCGAAGGAGAGGAGGCCTCGGTGGAAACAGCCTGCCATGACATTTAAATTCACGTTACGGCCACGGGCAGAAGATGCAAACTCGGGTCGCTCCTTTCATGTGGGAGGGTGATATCAGAATCAGCGTGCCAGAACTATTTGCATTCTCGTTATCCCTACGGCACGCAGGCACACAGGCACGTTGGCTTTGTTGAAGCGGACTTCATATTTCGGCTGGTAGCTTACGCTCTCGCGTCGTACCCTTAAGGGATGAGCTTAAGGTCCCCACCTTACACTGATAGCGCGTGATATGGGGAATAATGTAGCGGGGCATGGGCAGGACATACAGTGCGAAGAGAGGATAACCGATGGTCGCTTAGGGTAACAAACTGGATTCCAAGGGAAGGAAAGCGTAGCAGGGGGCGGCAGAAAGTTAGGTGGGCGGATGAGATTAAGAAGTTCGCAGGGGTCAAGTGGATGCAGCTAGCACAGAACCGGGTTAAGTGGAGAAATATGGGAGAGGCTGGGGAAGGCTAACGAGCGGGTGCTCCTGCGCCTGCTCACCAATACAATGTTGTGCCCGGCTATTCTAAAACATTTTGATCCGCAATTCGACGGGCTGTGCTCGCACTGTGGGGAGGTGTCTGACATCTACCACATGGTGGGGGCCTGCCAAAAAACCCCACCTTTGCCCCCTATCCCCAACCCCACCCGAGAGAACTGGGAGGCGACCCTGTCCGGCTGCTGCACCCTAGAGGCCCAAAAGGTCTTAACGCAGCGCGCCCGGGCTGCGGCAAACGCCAATGGAGTGCCTGTCTAGGCATCCCACCTAGTGTACATACCTATATGTATTATAATAATAAATGTTTTCACCACCACCACCTTCGCCCTGCAGTGGGTATAGTCAGGCTGCTGCTGATGATGATGTAGCAGGTAAAAGAAGCTTCCGCCGTTGCTTTCGCAATTCAACTATAGTGTTAACCAGAGCTAAACCACAACTATTTTTTTTTTTAAATTTCGCTCGCTCGCACGCGCATTTGCTCAATGTGGTTGCATTAACTTGGATCTACCTTCGTCTATGGCCATTAATTCTTAATACACGTGTGATCCCGCCGCTATTGCCGCTAGCGGATATTGAGTTAGTCTTTAATATGCGGCAGGCAAATACATATTCAGTTGAGGTGATGAAACAATGCCACTGTTATAATTTATGAAGCTGCCCAGCAGCTCTAATACTGAGAACGTTTGCCTTAGTCCATTGCTTTAAAAGTTGAGTGATTCATATGATTAGCATGAATACCCCAGCTTGCATCGGGTGACCGCAAAAGATATCTGTATTTACAACCACACTTGCATATGGTCTTCTCACATCTTAACCTGAAAACTAGGGAAGAGGAGAAAAAGCAGGTGGAAGAGGTAGGTACTCATCGGATTGTTTGATGGAACAACCTTGTGCAGGCACGAATCTAGATTACTGCAGCACTTGTAATTAGTAGCGCACGTTAGAAGCCTAAGCGTGGAGTAATTTTGGAGGGGGAGGAAAGCTATCACATGTGCGTATACTAAACCAGCACCGGTTTCGGGGTTTTCGCCGCTATAGTTGTTCCATATCCGTTTTCGGAACTTTAGCCATCTTTAGCCACTTTGCTCTGGCTTCCCGAATGGACACGCGCCCGCGCTGCTGATGCGGCCAACTTGAAGTGACTGGGCGCTTCGATAAAACATTTATTTGGTAGGGCAGTGCCTTCACCATTTTGAGCACGAACTCATTCATAGACGCCAAAATATGTTTGCTGAAATGAACACTTGCGCGTCTTTAGCACATCACAGCGTCCAATACTGCTTCCAGGCATTGATATCTTATTGTATATGAAATTTTAGATTTCTCCTTATTTTAGCGGTCGGTATAATCGTCTTGATTCAAAACTGTGTGTCCCGATCTAGCAATAGATGTCGCTACCTTGCCGAAGGACCGCTGCATCGAGGCAGGCCAGCCTTATCTTATCCAGAGCCTGACGTGTTCCGGACAAGGGCGTCGTTGCTTTGAGTGGTATGCTGGGCCTCCGCGTTCGCCGCTGGCAAGATGGCACTTTCGAAAGAAGTAACCAATGTAAGCGTCATTTCATATTTCCCACCTGAATAATCCGGGGAGAATTTGCACGATGTGCGGCATACATCGGTTTGTCTAATTGTCCTCGTTGAAAGAGTTACTCCAACTCAGCTTGCGTTAGTTGTACAACCTACTTGTTCAGTTTCAACAGCCGCCTGTCAAAGGAAGATTGGCGTCTACCCCGAAGCGCTGAAAATGTCTGTTTTTTTTTTTTTTCTTTTTCGGGAGGCCACACATACGTGGTCGCAGTGAGAGCTACGCGAGCAACCCGCTCATGTTATTCGCTGAGCCGATATGAAGTTGTGATTGGAACTTGTTTAACGCAGAAAGCGGCACACTCTACACGCTAATGGAGGCCGCTATATTTCAAGCTGAAAACTAGTGCCTTGAAGCTGAGAAGCAACCCTTTTATGCCGCTTTTCTGCAAGAGAAAGTGCGTTTGAAGCGGCGCAAATTTGGCTTCAGCCACTGATGCATGTAGAAGCAGTGCTTCTTTTCAAGCCGAAGGCAAGCTTTACGAGCAATCATTCTATGTAGTAGGAAATAGTGTCTCACTGTGCTGTTGTAACGACACCTTAATTTTATTTTCAGGAGCGTTTCGCTCAGTAGTTATAAAGTAGATTTTTTGAAACTGCCGAATTAAACGTGCTACATTAAAATATGTAGTAATTTGCTTTATCATGAGAGCTTGACTAATATACGCTCTATCAACGCTTTTTGAGCAATTGCTTTGTGAAAAGTTAAATCTAATTTAGGGCCGAAAGCGGAAGTGTTGGCTAGAATGAACACTGACCGTCGAAGCAGTTAGTGCCCTCGCTTATCATTGAAAAGCCGTATCTCTGTGCAGAAAGGAAAAAAAAAAAAAAAGCTAGAAAGGAAGGTAATACTAGAGCGTCATTTGGATTTGCTTACTTGCAAAATCGGGTACGCAAGAAACGCGCTGAACGTAACAATTGTTTTAAAGTCGGCTACTGCCGCTGTAACGCGAGTACGTCCCTTTCTAATTTCCGTGAGGTAGCTCGTTTTCAACAAACTCATTTGCACTTGAAAAGAGTGAAGCGAGTCGCTTTCAGTCATGCGTAACGATGCTGCAAGGCAACGGTCGCGAACCGCGGGGTTTCACCGGTTGCGCCAGCGCCACGTCGTCAAAAAAAAAAAAAAAAAAAAAAAGAAAAAAAAAAAGGCCCGAAGTTACACCCGCCGGTAGGCACAGCTACTCATCTAGCCACCATAATATATTCGTACAGTTCACCCTCCGCGGTGATGCAGTGCTTAGGGCGCTCGACTGCTGTGCCCAAGGATTCGATGGAGGCGAAAAGCAAGGCGCCCGTGTGCTGTGCGATGTCAGTGCACGTTAAAGAATTCTAGGTTGTCAAAATTTCCGGAGTCCTCCACTATGGCGTCTTTGAGAGCCTGGATCGCTTTGGGATGTTAAACCCCATAAACAAAACCAACCAGATTCGTACACTCCGGGGTGCCTTTTTTCCAGTCGTCTTCCTCCCAAGGTTGCTAGTTCTTTGCCGAGGTTGCCAGACAACTGAAGCTTCTTTCTCCGCTCCGGTTCGCTGACAATAATTAAAAGAATAATTAATGACTCACCTAATGTCTGGCTTAGAAGAGGAACCCACCGCGAGGGGGGGAACACCCTCCCAACCTACTCCTAAAACCTCTTCCTCAGAAAGTTCTCCCTCCTGCTCCTCCTCCTCCTCTAGACGTAGAAGGAAGCGTACGCCTCTGTAAGTGCGTGAGGTTTTGCGTGAAATTTAATTGATCCAGCTTAGTCTTGCACGCAGTTTTGAAGTCCGCTAATTTGAGGAAAAGCGCGGACATTTTTTTTTTTTTTTTTTTTTGGTGTGCTTATATAGTGTGGTTTGCGACATGCAGCCGGCATCGGCACTAGAACGAGACGGTTTAGAAATCAGTTTAGGCCGCGACTTCTTCGACATGCCTGACGTGTCCGGTGAGTTACTGTGCGCTTGGTTAATGATTTTCTCAATAGAGACAGGTCGCACAGCAAATAGATGCCTCTTCGTTTCGCCTCCATCGAAACGCAGCCGACGACGGTCGGGTTCGAACGCGGAAATTTCGGTTCAATAGCAGAGCGTCTTTACTGAGCCACCGCGGCAGGTGGAGGCATCCGTTGCGCGATTTCTTTTTAGAAAACATTTAAAAAGAGGGTGAAGCATGATTGGAGACTAAAAGTAGCTGTACTATTTAGGGCAGAAAAGTAGGCTACAACAATAACTTGTATATGACGCTGTGGCATAGTAGTGAAGTGTTGCATATTCACTTCTGATGTTCCAGGCATATACCGCGTAGCCGTAATGAGATAACACATGCAGCTTGCCACTGTATGCCATCGGCTCCGACCTGACTTTTTTGACCAATTTAAGATACACATTCGTACCTAAACCACAGAGCAAAACAGCGCAAACTTCACAATGGACAGAGAAGGGTAGACGAGACACAGCGCCTGTGTCTCGTCTGCCCTTCTCTGTCCATTGTGAAGTTTGCGCTGTTTTGCTCTGTGATGAACCAACTAGCTCGAGATGTTTTTTTTTCAACCTAAACCGCGAATTCCATACTTTGTTATATCACCGTGGGGAAAGATATATCAGAATATCCCAATATTTTTATACTCTTCTCCCACTGTAGATTGTCGCTTCAAAGGAGTAGAGACGTCAAATTTTTTTGTGTGTATTATGTCTGTGGAATGCTGCGCCGCACACGAACTAAACATGAATAGCAACGTGAGCTGCGCGAAAAAGCGGTGAATGATTTACGCTTAATTTTTTCCGCCAGACAGTTTTGGTTTAGATTTGAACATGAACGATTGCGGTAATGTCGTTGACGCGTTTAGGTTACGTGAGGCGCACAAAACACTCCACGCAGTATGGCAGCTGCATTGTTTATTTTAATTCGCACCAATTCTTCTGCAAGCCTGCCCAGAAGGAAAAAAAAAAAGCAAGAAGAGTGATTATATCGCACTTCTTCACGTCTCACGTAACGAAAACACCCCTATGACATCAGCTGCTCAAACCGAATGCGGAAATGTACGAGAAATATTACCTGGGGCAGGCAAATTACGTGTCGTGATTATTGTACAGTACAGTCTTGCGCACTGTTCCTACGAAAAAAAAAATATATTCAAAATTTTTTTGGTCTCCTTTTTTCTTCAACAGCAAGCAGTTGTGCACAGTTCCACTGGTGTCTTTATTTCGTGGGAAGAAATCGATGAACGGTGCGCGGCCAAGTGTCGAGGTTAACGTGCTTGAGCATAATTTACGTTACGGTTCAGGAGAGAAAAATCACTGGTGGTCAATAATATTCATGCGGAGGGAAATGCGTTAGCAAGTCATGAGCTACGATTTCGTGAGCGCAGGGACTTCAGGTACCCTATTTGTGCAATGAAGCACATCAACGCAAGCGCCAGGCATTGGATGTACCCTGCCTGCACAACTACGCCATCTATAGTAGGATACAACTCAAGCCTGTAGGGACCGTCCGCACGGAATTCCTCCGTGACAAAAAGTAGTCGCCTGTTGACCCTTTTCTTTTCAGCTAAAGGAGAACCTAACCATCAGATACAGTAATAAGCTCAAGAATTTCGATACCTCTAGTTTGTCCGATACAGTAAAATACTACAATTTTGAGTTCATTTACTATACTGTAACCGGTGAGAGGAAAAGTGCAGAACGCCGTGAACAGTAGCCCGTCGTTACGAACTATTTTACAGCGATAGCTATATTCCTATCATGACCTCCCTCCGACGAATTTCAGTGTATGACATCTGGCTCACTGTGTGGAATGTACATTATTGTATTATAGTCCTTCTCCCTGTCGCTCACTTCTTTGATTTCTCCTACCTTGCTATCCCTTTATTTCCGCCGCCCCAGTTCAGGTGCTTCAGTTCATTTCGATAGCAAATACCGGGGCAGGTAAAAATCTTTTCCTTCATTTATTATTATTTTATTTTATTCAATGAAACCACTTACTACTTACTTTACATCTGGCTCCTAAATTTTACGTCTAAAGGACCACAAGGGTTTGTCACGCGCGTAATTGGATAGCTTGGTCTATTGGAAAGGCGCAGTATCTGTCGCATTTCTGGGCGGATACCTGAACCGCGCCGTAAGGGAAGGGTGGAAAGCGAGAGTGTAAAAAGTTAAGAAAAAGAGGTGCCGTAGTGGAGCGATGTTGAATAATTTTGACCACCTGGGAATCTTTAACGTGCACTGACATCGCACAGCACACGGACGCCTTTGCGTTTCTTCATTGAAACGCGGCCGCCACGGTCGGGTTCGAACACGGGTGCTGATGATGTGATGCCAGTGCCGGTTAAAGATCCCAGGTGGTCGAAATTATTCCAGAGCCCTCCTCTATGGTAGCGCCTTCTTTTTTTTCTTTCACTTCCTCCTTCCTTCTCTTCTTTCACTTCCTCCTTCCTTCTCTTTCGGCGCGGGTCAGGTGTTCATGGATGTGTGACACTGCGCATTTCAGAAATGGGCATGGGCAGGACATGTAGTGCGAAGAGAGGATATAACCGATGGTCGCTTAGAGTAACAAACTGGATTCCAAGGGAAGGAAAGTGTAGCAGGGGGCGGCAGAAACTTATGTGGGCGGATGAGGTAAATAAGTTCGCTGGGGTCAAGTGGATGCAGCTAGCACAGTACCGGGTTAAATGGAGAAATATGGGAGAGGGCTTCGCCCTGCAGTGGGTATAGTCGGGCTGATGGTGGTGATGATGATGATACCTGTTTACAAGTTTACTACTTTGATGGGCACGGCTGACGACGGCGATACGAGAAACCGTGGCAGTTTACTGAAGTATACCGCAAGGCTGTGTTCGCAATCGTTTCAGCGTGAAATAAATCAAAATTAACATTTAAACCAGCATTGTGTCTTATATATCAATACAGCTATTGCTCGACATTTGGTTGATCCCCTCCAGTTTCTTTTTTTATCCTACTATAAAGCTTTTCAAAAAGTGGTCGAAGGGCACTGCCATATTGTAGACCAGGCTGGGCTCGTAGCACAGGGGAGAGCCTAGGATTATCGCCCTCACAACCCAAACAAACCGGTTTTTCCATGGTCATGAAAACGTCTTAGAGCCAGGGCGTGAGAGGCCGCCAGTTTAGTAAGCGGAGTGGTTGGTTGCTTATTATATTCTTCATTAAACGCATTTGACCAGTTCCGTCAAGGGTGGGCGTCAAACCGGACACGTGTTCGAACTTGTACTGACGCTAGCAAAGGGCAGCGTGTTCTTGCGTTTCGACTGTACCGCGCATAGATGAAAGCTGATGAAGACGGCAGTTTTGAAATTGGATGAAGGCAGTAATTTATTAAAGGGCAGCGGAAGAAAGGAAAATGGGCTCATCGTCACAAAGAAAGCGAAGCGCCAAAAAGCAAAAACAAAACAAAAAAAAAACCACAAAGGGCGAGATGAGCGCTTGTCCTGTCCTCACCTCGGCCTTTGTCGTTTTTTTTTTTTGTGCTTTCTGTGTGACAGCGGAAGAAGCTTCAGGTTTGGACAAGCATAAAGGGGACAAATCTGTGAAACGTGGCGGTGAAGAATGCGAAGTCTTTTTGTGCTAACATTAAAATTACCGATGCAATCACCAATTTTTTTTATTTATTTATTGATACCTCAAAGGCCCCATTTAAGGGGTATTACATAAAATGGCATAGGCATGCAGACTTCTCCACAGTGCACCCCACCGAGCTGGAGCCGCAACAATGACGTCATGAAAAGTTGCGCTACATTTCAAGCGAAGAAACGGTTGCTTGAAGGGTAGAAACCAACACCACCGACAGTAGACCTCATGCGGAGTTGTTTGGCAGCGTCGGGCGACGCACGAAAGCATCTGGGCGAAGCAACGGGAAATCTAAAAACTCGGCAACACTGACATCATTGCAAGTTTTTCTGCAATAATCCGGTGCACTGAGGAGACTACTTAACTTTTAATATGTGATACGTCGTTATTTAAGAGCTAGCGCAAAATCAGCTCGCATGCTTTGTCTGCAAACTTTGTGCATTCGAATCGTCCCATATCGTCCAAATGTCAAAAAACCACTTCAAGGACATGCAGCGCGACTGGTAGGTTAGCAAGCAGGGAAAAAGGCTGCGGCGATTGAAAAGGAAACTTGAGGATACGGCCCACACGTGTTATGCTGCGTGCCAGCAGCATGTACTCGACACGAGTTTTACTTACTTTATCGGCGTTTCTTTTTTTCTCCTTTAGGGACAGCTTCAGAAAATGGCTGGATTGATTATGGTGAGATATATATATATATATTTTTTTTTGCGCCATTTCGGAGGCAGCGTAAGGCCCAAAACTTGGGTTGGCAGGGAAAAAGTTTGAACAGAAAACTTTTTCAGGAAGAGGCTCGAGAGTTCGTTTGCAACGAGCAAGTGCGTAACGTCGACGAAGGAATCATGGCAGCTCTGCTGATGAAAATGGGCTCTGGCGTGGACGAGGCCTTGTTTGCTGCAAGAGCAGAGAAGTCCATTGCTTGCGCGCTGAGATTCCTGAGTAGTGTGCACTTCGAAGAATGCATTGTGTGCGCAGCCATGTTTCCAGAACCAGTGAGTATACTTATCTTATTTTAGGTATCTAGTGCAAGAATGCACGTTT
Source organism: Amblyomma maculatum (assembly GCF_055883805.1). Classification (NCBI taxonomy): domain Eukaryota; kingdom Metazoa; phylum Arthropoda; class Arachnida; order Ixodida; family Ixodidae; genus Amblyomma; species Amblyomma maculatum. The sequence continues at coordinate 222,371,080 of NC_139344.1, read as the reverse complement.
CTTTGTTTACATCGTTACAATGCGGAAGGCTGCGTAATCATGCATGGGAGGGTTCCTCTACGCTATTCAGTCTCTTTTTTTACCGAGACAGCTGTTAAGCGCCTACTCCTTTGTTTTCGCGTCGTTATAGTAGAGAGATTTAGCACATCGTGATCCGCGATCCGCTACCGTGGACCACCACCGCGCGTTTCATTGCGCATGCCCAGATCACTTTGATGCCGATAGATGGCGCCACATACTTGATGTCGGCACATTGACCTGGCGCATCGGAACCAATCAGCTTGAACGCCCCGCCCATGAGCGGTAG
>NC_139344.1:222320773-222365773 GCF_055883805.1 Amblyomma maculatum | reverse complement strand
CAGTCTCGATCCCGGGTATTCCGGTTGGTAGCCGAGCGTCTTAATGAGATAATGTCCGCTAATTATCTAATTAAGTAAGATAAAAAAATACTCATGGGAGTACCACACGGCAGGAAACAATATGTCGTTGGTTTCACCCGGTTACTGTGTACCGCCGTGTTTAAACTCTTGTTTCAAGTTACAAGATACACCTTGTATAGTGTCGCGTATCAAAAGTTGAGATGGTGCCCCTCTTTCAAGCCATACACGCTCGAGCGTACCCACTGATGTCGGCAGTGGGCAGCTGTAGCGTGTAGCTGTACACAAAAGCGTGAATGTTCCACATAATCGGGAAACGCAAGGCGCTCGTGTACTTTGCGATGTCAGAGCTGTGAAATGACCACAGGAGTCGAAATTAGACCGCAGCCCTCCACTACGGAGTCCATCGTAGCACATGTAACTTTGTGACGCTATACCCTATTAGTATATACCTCAAACGTGCACGTAATCCGGTAAGTCGCAAACTACAGTGTCCATATACGCATCATCGCAGGCATCCGGGGCGTGCGTGTCATATAGGGGATGCCTTCCAATCAGTCTTACTCATTTTCGGTAAATTACATATATGTTTAGGGGGCATACGCTTTTGCGGCATAATAGTGGCAGTGTTGACGGACACTGATGTTAGCTAGTAACCTGGTTAACTAACATCTAACAGTGGACTTTTTACTTGTTACATATGCTCACAAAGGGAGCCAGTAGCTCTGCATGTGTCTCAAAAGGAGCCCTTCAATTTCCCTTAATTTGTTTGCTGATGGGGGAACCTGGTTACATTAGGGATGTTTGACTGGTTGTCAACAACCAGTTCAGTTGTTAAAATGCAAAGAAGTCGAACTGTCGTTGCTATACCGCACACAATTTTGCTTGCTGTGCACAAGGATGCGGGATCGAATCCCGGCCTCGGCGGCCGCTTTTCCGTGGAGGCGAAAAGCAAGGCGCCCGTGTGCTGTGCGATGTCAGTGCACGTTAAAGAACCCTAGGTGGTCGAAATTTCCGGTGCCCTCCACGACGGCGTCTCGCATAGCCAAAACAAAACTTTGCTATTTCACGTGCAATTGGTGAAACCGCGGACCGACGGTGCGCACAAGTGTGCCGTCACTTCATGGCGCAGGTTGCACGATTTCTTCCCTGCCTCACCTCGGCTGGACAGGAAGAGAGAAGACCACCCAGATGTGGGTGCCGATGGTAATCGCGATTGTCGAATTCTATATATAGAAACTGAAAAGATTATTCGCTGATCACGTGCAAAAGTTCTGTAATTGCAGCCAAGGGCCTGCATCTGGAATAGTGAAAAATTGAGCTGTTAAAAGTTGGGTAAACATTTAATATATATCTCACTTCTTCTCTGGTGTCCGCCAATGATATAACTATATACCACAAAAGCTGCCTTTTTTTTTTTTTGCTTCAAAAAGGCTGGGTCTCAAATACTAATGGCGGGGTCAGTGAATCACCTGTTATAGCCTCCTGTACGCGCTGATTCCTTCTATATATCCCCTATACAAAGCTTCGTCAAAAAATCGTCGAAAGTCAGCGCCTCTGTCTGTCACATTCCGTCCTCATATCCTTGGCTGTTTCACACTTTCCATCATGCACCAAACAGGCCAACTCAACTACTTGTTTGTCTATAGTTCCACTCTTTATGGCAGCGATTACATGAGTGCCCAATGTAAGAATAACCATATTTTTTCTCGTTGTCAGGGGGGAGGGGGGGGGGGGGCAGGTGTTTGAAGGAAGCAGGAAGGGAGCAAAGAGCAGTTTGAACGTCCTACTGCCCTGCACGGCGTCTGTTCTAGTCATGCGTTTAGTGGCGTTATGTTGAAGACACCGGATATTGACATTGCATGCATTTAACGCAGTTATGTTGATATTGCAGTGTCACGGCATGTTTTATGTCCCGGAAGGCCTGAAGAAACTGATCTGCCCATTTTGCAAGTCAATTGCTTGCGCTGAGTGCAAAAACAAGGCGAGTAGGTCTTTGTGCCCGTTATAACGAGAACGGATACTCTTGTTTCTTCTGCTGTGCTTTTGCCGCCGCCACTAATACCTTTAGCTACGCCATCAAAAGTCGATATCTATGTATCAATTGGAATCTATCATTTCCTATTGTGGGCTGCATATAAGCCGTGTGGCACGGGCATATGCATATTATTTTTTATTATGGTTTGGGCAGCCTCACCATATTGTGTATAAGCGTGTTTCGTGATTGTAAGGTGAACAGTTACGCGGAAAAAGTCTTCTAACAGCTTGGGCTAATCAGGAAGCGTAGCTTAAATATTTCTCATTTACGATATTTGATGTTAATTCGGGTGATTAATCAACACATTAAACAGCATGCCTAAGCGAAGAAAAGTTCCCGGGTGTTGTCCCAATCAGTGACAGTGCGTTACACCACATTCATTTTGTAAGGGCAGGAACCGTTAGCTTACACAGATATGTGTGGAGCTGGGAAGCAAGGCAATGATTGAGCTAAATATACAATGAAGAGAAAGCATGTGAAGTCATGGCTACAAAACAAGGGCTGAAACAAGGTTGCTTCGAGAGACTGCTACGAATGCAATCACGAATTTAGTCCCCAGTTGACCTTAGCGAATGTACCATTGCATGCGAGAAAAAAAAAATGATGGCGCAGTCTGAAGCACGATTTCTATGTTTACTTAACGTGATGATGTCAGTTGGATGCATATTTATATTTGTGATGTATATTTGTTTCTATCACCGCCTTTTCTTTTTTTTTTTTTTTTCGATTTTCCAGTGGCGAAGAGAGCACGATGGCAGATCGTGTGAAGAGTTTAAAAAGTGGAAAGCTGAAAACGATCCGGATGATCCCGAATTTAAAACTCAAGATTTGATTAGGAAAACTGCTATCGGTAAGCGTTGCCACTGGTATATGTTGCTTTATTGCGGCTAAGTGACCACGTTTAAAGCTTGTATACGACTTAAGGTTTACAAGGAGGTTGTTGAGATAAGTTTTTCAACTGTGTATAGGCCTCGCTGACCGTAGCTATACAAGTGTAAATGCTTTCGTGATATGAGCAAGAGCCTCTTTATTGAACTGGGTGAAAACCAGCGAATACCACATGTTATTGAGGCTTATTACATATAACTTGTGTAATATTAGCGCGCGCGCGTGCAGATGCGCGCACACAACTGTTGATCACACGTAGCATAGCCGGACCTTCAGGTGAAGGGTATTGAGTGCACGGGCAGTTGGCCGGATACGTGAAACCATTGGAGGTGTATAGGCAGGGGCAGCTTGCGCTATAAAATGCTGCTTGCTCTCGTATAGGCGACACAACCGTGTTGGTTAGCAGCAGCAACAGCCGACAAGCGGGAACTTTATACTCTGGAAATGTTCAAGATTGTATCGGCGGCGGTTAGGGTACCGCGGAGCGCTACAAGAGCAGCTGTGTAATAAAACTCAGTGTACATTACTTCGCAGATGAGCGACAGCACATATTTAGTCACTTCATAAAAACAAAATTATAGCCTTGAGGTCCCTGCGGAGACATACTGCGTCTGACACCTAACTGGTGTGATGTTAACATTTGCGATTTTTTTTTTTTCACCTTTCCATGATTCTCATTAACAGTTACTGCGCTTGTCGAAGAGCCTCAACATACGTTAGTTACTTCCCACTAACCTGAGCGCACTGCAGACGGAAATCGCACTGACTACTTTTCTTGTCCGCAATTTCAGAGTGCCCGAGGTGCCAAACGAAGTACTTCAAAGCCAAAGGCGGCTGCGCTCATTTCACATGCGGAAACTGTAAGAGAGAGTTCTGTGAATGTTGCAAGACGGAGTTTTGGAGAGGAGAGGTTAGTGGACCGTTTCTTTCTTTTGGAGTATTTTATTAGGTGCTACATCATCGGACTATCATGATAGCGCTCGCCCTCTTTTAAAGCGTGGTTAACTCCTCCTAACGTGCCCGTTGCTGACACCTTCACTGATGAGGTACCGACATGTAACGGTGTTCCAAAAGAGACCCATCCCGCTAAAATATCCTCGAGCGTGGATAAGACCCAACTGTATGTCGCAGTATCTGGAAGGTCTTAGAAGTGGTTGTACTGAGGCGTAGTTAGAAGCAAGGCCAAGCCAAAGTTTGATAACGCCGGAGATGAACCCATTTATGCCCATTAGTGTGACCACTATTGTGGCAAGGGAATTAGTAAACACATTAGGATGAAGGATTTTTGTCATTTATCGTTTTGCTGCTGAACAGCTCACGAGCAGCGCTTGAACTTACTGCAAGCGGTGGCTGTCCGATCGCTGGTCGTATAACACGGAACCGCATTAGTTTACTTTGCTATGCGCTGTAAGATGATATCGTCGATCAAGCCAGCTTAAGCATAAGAACATATTCCATGCTGACTGCGCCGCGCAGTCAACACGATTATTAATAAGCTCTAACATGGCAGTTTATTTTCCGCGAAAATAACGGTGCAGTCCAGAGGAACTACTGGGCAAGGCAAGGCTGGTTATTTTTATCAGTCTTAAAAAGGAACTTTGGTGTACATTATAATTGACTTCATTTATTCCTAAAAGGGATGGTCCTCGAATAAGTTCAGAACCTGCAATGGAGTACCCAAGCGAACGATTGCATTGAAAAGGGGGAGTTTCATTTAGCGCGCATTTGATGCCAAGGTATTAAGCTGCTTTTAATTGGCGGATTTATGCAACTGCCCCGGCGGTTCGACATCCTATAGGAATTACATAGCGAGCCCGTAGAGCGGTACCGCGGGGAACGTGCGGTGCCGCAGTTTTGTAGTTTCGGCCACTGGGAGCGCAGGCTGGCGTTAGTGCGCTCTCTCGTGGACAACTACGGTTTCTTAATCTCCGATAGGAGAGTCTCTGAATAGGAACGTTTCAGAGAACGGAATAACGTGCTCTGTTTACTTACGTCGACGCCTGCGCGCTGGGAAGATTTGCGCTCCTATGTATAGCAGATGATTTCGCGAGCACTACATTGTTCAAAGCGAGCGTGACACCCTGCAAGCTTAGCGCTGTCAGGCCGGTTCATGGGTCCTTATGTTCCTTATATACGCTGCCAAACCCTCGGGGAACCTACCTTAATAGAATTCATCAGTAAATAAAACGAAAATGTACTGGTGGCGGATGCCTTTCGAAGAGGACCGTTTTGGACCAAGAGAGGGGAGGAGCCCGCTCCCTCCGTCCATCCCCCCTTAAAGGTGGACTCAAGCGATTCACAATTTTTTTACTGGGTTGTCGTTAAAAGTGTTAATCACAAATCATGCAAGTGAAAATTACACCCACGGTAGTAAACATATGCCCGTACTCTGCTTTCGCGATGCTAAACCTATCACTCTGCGGTGGCCGATGTAAAAGCTACAACTGCTATAACAGCTGAACAAAGTCCACCCGATTACTCGCACGTTTTCAAGATCGCTCCGCATGATAGCAATGACTGGTCGCGTGCGGCAAACGCACCGGCAGATGCAAGTTCTATATAACCTCCTTGGGCGGATGGTAACAACCAATGTGCGAACGTCATGGTGACGTAATTAAGACGGCTCTGTCCGTGGTATGGGGTGCTGCTCATGCGGCCGCACCGGTCTGCCAGCGATGCGAACCAAGACGGCCTCCGCCACAGTGCAAAGCTAGTAAACACGGACCAGAGATCACAGCGAGCGGATTCCCTCAAGCTCAGCCCACAACCAGTGTCGCAGCGCAGCAGGGTATGAACGTTGCTTGGCTTGATGAACTTCATGCTGCTACGAGAACAGACAAAACAGCAATGTTAAGAAAAGACTGCCTGCAATACTCGTGCATCAACAACATGCCTGCATAAGTGCGGCGATTTCGGCAACAGCGCCTCCCCCGGCTGCGCCGGGCAACAAACTGCGTTGCTCCCTGCATGCCCTACATTCGTCGCTATAGTAGGCCTAACCGGCTTCGCAGACGCAGTACACGCCGATTCGGAACGGGCCAACGCTGTAATAAAGGTTCGAATTTCGTCACCGCTAGACTCGGAAACCCATCAAATAATAAAAGGACAAGCCTGATTTGCGTGACGCCTTCATAATCGGAGCTATAGCAGACGCCAGGCGATCGCGCCGGGCTGCAGCAGCTAATCGCAGTTATCACTTGTGACAGCACTTCAGTATTGGCCAACGATCTTCACAATTTGCTCGTTAATGACAGTCGTGTATCCAAAGGCTTGTTATGTTCACGAAGAAACAACACTAAAGAATTTTTCCGACGTCAGCGTCCGGCACAGGCCGTCATGGCTCGCACCGCTGGAACACTATACCGCTGTAAGGCCGGTGAGGGTGCGGCCACGTGAGCAGCACCTCACCATACCTCGCAGCACGGAAAGAGCCGTTCTACGTCACCATGACATTCGCGCTCTTCACTTCACATCACATCACATCACTTTATTTTCCTTAAAGACCCCTTGCGGGGTGTTACATAAGGGGTGGGTTTTTATGAAGTACAGGTGTTCAAAGCAGTCATGAATGTCCCAGGGCAGGTGATGGCAGCGATATCGTGGGGAAGGCCGTTCCAGTCAGCTGCTACTCGGCAAAAAAATGAATTAGAGAAAACAGTGGTACGGGCACGTGGACGCAAAACTTGAAGAGGGTGACTGATGCGATGGGATCTGCGCGGCGGGGGTGCGCAGATGTAGGGTTCTTGTCTGAGTGGCGAATAAAAAAACTTGTGAAATAAGACGAGACTGGCAGTGCGACGGCGAGCAGAAAGATTAGATAGACCTGATTGCAATTTTAGAGATGATATGCTAACGTCGTATGAATACGAGGAATGAATGAATCTGGTGGCCCTGTTCTGCGCAGCTTCGAGGGCGTTTGTTAGATATGCTTGGTGAGGGTTCCAGATGGCCGATGCGAATTCCAGTTTAGTTCTGACGAGTGAAATGTATGCTTGTAGTCTCACATGTTGAGTGGCATCCCGCAGGTGACGTTTCAAGAAGCCAAGTGTTTTATTAGCTGATGATATCAGGTTAGTCACATGCAGACGCCAGGATAAATCATTAGAAATGGTGATACCTAAGTATTTGTACGACTGGACGTGGTCGACAGAGGAGTTAGAAATTGTGTACTGGAAAACAAAAGGATTTCGGCGGCGGTGAAAAGACATATACTTACATTTGTTAGGGTTGAGTGTCATCAGCCGCTGCAAACACCAGTTTTGCACATGGTTTAGGTCAGCCTGTAGGGATTCTTGGTCAGAAGGGTTAGTGACTGAACGATGAATAACGCAGTCATCAGCAAACAGACGGATATGACAAGATACATGCTGGGGTAGGTCGTTAATGTAAATAAGGAATAACAAAGGACCGAGAACGGAACCCTGCGGGACACCGGAGGTTACTGGAAGCGGGTGGGAGGGCTGATTATTAATGAAGACAGACTGAGAACGATGCGTGAGGAATTCTTTAATCCACGCGATGATGTTTGGATCTAGGTTCAGCTGAGAGAGTTTGAGAAGTAAGCGTTGATGAGGTACTTTGTCGAAAGCCTTAGCAAAGTCTAGGAATATGGCATCAGTTTGCAGGTTAGTGTCAAGGTTGGCGTGAATGTCATGAAGAAAAATGGTTAGCTGAGTTTCGCAGGAAAATCATTTCCGAAATCCATGCTGGGACGGATGGAAGAAGTGATTGGAATCTAGGAATTGTATGATTTGGCTGTAAATGACATGTTCCATTAGTTTGCAGGGTACACTTGTTAATGAAATAGGGCGATAATTAAGAGGTGAATCAGTAGTACCTGTTTTGTGGATGGGAACGACCTTCCCCACTTCCCAGTTGTCAGGTATGGCTCCTTCAGACAATGATTGCGTAAACAGTGCACAAAGGATACTGGAGCAAGCTAGTTTAGCGTTCTTTAAAATTTTTGAGTTTATATCATCTATGCCGGTAGCGGATGAGTTCTTTATTTTATCAATTATGCATGAAATTCCGCTACTGTTGAAAGTTATGGGTTCCATGGCTGTGGTGATAACAAGTGGTAATGTAGAACAGGGCAATTCGGATTCGTCGGTAAAAACAGACGAAAAAGCAGTATTAAATGCGTTTGCACATTCGGTATCAGTCATTGTAACACCGGCATTGTTAGTGAGGGTGATAGCGCGTGTTTCTTTTGGGTTTATCACTTTCCAGAATTTTTTGGGGTTATGGACTATCATTTTTGGTAGGTCGACTTCGTAGAAGGAGCGCTTAGCTTTAACAATCACGGCCAAGTACAAGTGTTCAACTTCATGGTATTTTACCCACACATTTGGGCTTCCTTGTCGCTTCGCTGTACGAAATGCGCGTTTTTTCTTATTTTCGAGTCTTTTTTAGTGTTTTGGTGAACCACGGCTTCTGATTACGCTTCCTAAAACTGCACGTCGGGATATATTTATTGGTTACGTCAGCTATTTTATGTTTGAAGAGTGTCCAGTTTTCATTTACACTTCTGCTATGAAAGGATGTTTCAAACATTGACAAGAAGTTACTTAATTCATTGCTGATTGCTTCGTAGTTTCCCTTGTCGTAGAGCATAATAGTTTTCCGGGAAGGTTCTTTTAACACAGGTGTAAAGCTGAAAGTGGCATGAATTACTTTATGATCGCTGATTTCGCGGAGGTACGTAAGGGATTCTAAGCTATCTGGATGAGTGGTCAGAATGAGGTCTAGAGTGTTAGCTGCTTCTCCTGCGACACGTGTTGGTTCAGATACTAATTGGGTCAAATTAAAATTAAGACAGACATCAAGGAATTCTCTCGACTCTTCCTGACTGACCATGGGCTGAGGTTGACTATTCCAGTCGATATTGGGGTAGTTGAAATCCCCAAATAGGAGGATATGTGCCTTAGGGTGCTTTGAAACCGGTTGATTTAGGATGTTGTGAAGCTTGCGAGGAAAGTCGGGACTACTTCGAGGTGGTCTATAGCACACCCCAATTAGAAGTGTCAGGGGTGAAGCACGGCACATGAGCCATAGTATTTCCAAGTCCGAGCAGACATTGATGACGGAGCATTGGCTGTTAGCATAAGCCCGTGCGTTTGTCGCACGCAGTCAATCATCAATATCATCATGCGGAGCGATCCTCGAACGCGTCGTTGGGCAGAATACGTACAGCGGTTGTAGCGTTTTCATTGGCCACCGCAGAGTGATGAGGTTTAGCCTCGTGAAAGCAAAAAGTACGGGCGTATTTTTAGTGCCGTGGACTTAATTTGCGGTTGTATTTCCTGCGACTAACTCTTCTTATTTACAACAACTCAATAAACAAAATAACAACGAGAATGATGTTTTCCCAAAATCACGTGAGTCCACGTTTAAAACAGCTCTGTATTGCACGCAGAACTAGGGTGCCTCGATGCCAGTACCCAGGCATCGAAGCACCCTATGCAAAACCTCAACTCGGCGGCATCGAACGTAAAATGGAAGCTTAGTCATACTTGATGGGGGATAGTTGGTGCATGCTTTCTTGAAGGGATGCAGCTCCAAAACAGACCGCGCTCAGGCAGAGACAGTACAAGCGCATCCTATGCGCCTGTGCGTCTAACAGGGGCGCCTGTCCAGTCGATCTTTGTCTGCTGTCTGTTTTAGCGCTACATCTCCAAGTAAAGACGGGTGGAGTGGGCTCAAAGAACGCACCCACATTGGCTTCCGTACGTGCGCACACCCGAAGAAAAGATTTTTGGAAAATATTCTTTCTTTTTCGCTTACTTGGTAGTGGACAGAAATGTGATAGTCAGAGAAAAAGGAAGGGGGTGCTCACACGAGATGAGGGGACTACGCGGTATTTTATGGTATGTTGTGATCGCTATGCGCCACTCCTCCGAAGACAATTAAATCGCTTTCGTTAATTTGGAAACGTAGATATGAGGCTGCCAAGTTAACAACAATTCGCATTGTAACATACATAGCGCTACTGCAAAAAAATAAATAATTGTTCTTAAGAGAATTTTATGCAACTTTGCTTATTGCCAGTTTCTATCTTGTGCATTTCGCCGCGTTTTTGAGGAAGATATACAGAAGAACGCAATGTAACGCCCAATACGGCGCAACGATGCACAATGGAGCAATGGTATAGCGGTGTAAGCAGGCGAACTGGTGTATAGTTTGCTCACCTTTTCACAACTACTGAGGAATAAAAAAAATAGAGGGGCACAATAGGGCCATCTTGTTCGAGTGGTCGCGCGAGATTCAAATCCTGCGTGGAAGCCAACGCAGGGAGACGATGGCGCAAGCGGCAGTTGGCTTCTGGCTGGCATACGTGCGCGTGAGACAGTGAACTGCTTTCAGATAATGCACTTGGCAGCATAGTCTCCCCGTGGTCCTCACTTTCTTGTTCAAAAGGAGCAGGTGAGTGTTGTTCATACTCTTGCCTTTCAGTTCCTGCGGCTGCTCGCTATGGTATGCGGTGTCCGTCGTTTCTTTGGCCGATATATTTTTGCGACGGTGAGCTATATACGCCCCATGTCCTACTAGGAACCCTTACATCGCCACCACAATATTCGCGCAGACGTTGCCCGTAAAGAACAATAAAACTATGCACGAAGGGTTTCCTATATTTATGAACGGTAATTCACTGTCATGAATATTCATTCTATGTTCAAGGTCTTCGCAGTCTCTTAGGAATTTTCTGCGTTTCACGCACGGCATGATGGCTCAAAAATGTTATGGCATCTTGAGTAGTGCGCCGGTATATGCCAATCGAATAGTCGATGGTTAGAGTTTCGACCAGCGCCGCCGCTTATTGTCAGCGAAAGTCGGCACGCATAGCAGCTCGAGTGGAAGGCGGAGCCTTCAGGACACTGCATAAGTAAGGCTAGGCAGGTAGGTTCAGCTAATACGATTCTGCCACATAGCGGCAAAACAAGGTTTAGCGTGTGAAAGTTCTCTCCTCCAGTGTGAAAAGCTGCTTCTTACGGAGCTTTGGGAACCACCTGGGATCATATGAGGTGCATAGAATTCGGTTACTGGTACACTCTAAATGCAACACTGACTGAATAATAAGGAGCAGTTTACACTTTCACCAGTGAAACAGGCCACACGAGAACCTCTGCAAGCCTTCGGTGCAAGGCTGGTTCACCGCAGAGCAACTGGTAAACCGATTTTCGGCTTCCCCGCATGACAGCGTTGACGCGCTGAAAACTTGTACGCCAGAGAGAAGGCCGTTTTTAATTGGACTCGGCGGTAATCTCAGCCAGCAGTTTCACAGCGTTAGCGCACCTAAAAGTTTCCCAAGGTGTGCAGCCGACTTCACTCCAGGCGCGAGAAGTGACTTGAGGCGCCATTAGGAGAAACGGCCATTGCAGATTCATGGCGCGCAGTTCGATGTATGGAATGCTGCGCAGAACAGGCGGTGGATATACGTGAACACCACTCCTATACTTTTGCAATAAGGGAGTAATTACTCATTGCACCCACCCAAGGGCAGCCATACGGCTACAAAGGAAAGCTAACAGCTTTTTCAGAAACTTCGTAGTTAAAGAAAAATTCGTGGGTGCGCTTGCGTGGACGCAATGAGTGATTACTCCCTTATCACAAATCTACTCCACCTTGGGAGATTTCCCTGAATATTTGACCTATACTTTTGCATGCGATTTTCAAAGCTATATTCTGAGAGTTCGATGTAGGTAATAATTCGATATATCCGGGAGCGACTGTAATTTCTCTGTCACGTGTGATAACCAACTTATCCGTCACTCAGAGGCTGCAAGCCAACTGACTCGACAGAGGATCTGCTACCAGGAAAGAAGTTACGTTCAGCGCTACAATCTTCACCACACTGACTTTATTCTCAAGCCCGGAAAACGAATTTGGATCTGGAGCCCTATCACAGTGCGAAGATGGTCCACAAAGCTTCTGCACCGCTACTTTTGCCGTTACAATGTGCCACGTCAACTCAGTCAGCCTAACTACGAAGTACTCCCACAGGGAACTTCGTTTATCTCGACAGTCGACGTCCGAAGTTGTACACATCGTCAGAATGAAGATGTATATAGCATTTGTCAAAAGTATTGACCAGGCGGTCTGAATCTGAGCCTTGTAGTGGCGCTGACTGAGCATTAGGGAAGGTCATTTCCGCACACACACACAAAGAAGCCTGGTTACCATCAAGGGAATCGGAACACTGGAAATGCATCGGAGTTGCACGAAGTGGCTCAAAAACAGACCTTCTGGGCCCTACACTTTTGAAAAAGACTGTACATCACCGTTAACCCTTCTTGAAGTAAAAATTAGAAGCCAGGGTCTTTTGTCACACTCTTTCCGGTTCGCTGGACCATTGTTTTATTTACTGTTCCATGCGGCTCCTAACTGACGCCTTTCCAAAGGAAGGAGAAATTTCACGCTGCTAAACTTTGTGGTGCCATCACGCGGCCGAATCGTATTACCTGGAACCACCTGCCTAGCCTTACTCATGCAGTGTCCTGATGGCTGCGTCTTCTCATCAAGATGCTATGCGCGGATTCTTTCGCTGACAATATGCGGCGTTGGTCAAAGAAGTCTAACCACCGACCATACTATACTGACATATACCGGCGCGCTACTCAAGGTGCCGTAACGTTGTTGAGCCACCATTCCATGCGTGAAATGTCGAAAATTTCTGAACACCCTTTCGAGAAAGACGGCGACGACCTTGAACACAGAACGGATATTCACGACATTGATTACTCTTCATAAGCTAGTAACCCCTTCGTGCGTAATTTTATTGCTCTCTGCGGGCAAAGCCTGCGCCAGTGTTGTGGTGGCGATTCCATCATGATAAAAGACGACGGGCACCGGTTTGTGCAATCAAGCAAAAAGAAAACAGGTCGGGAAATCTTCAAAGCTGTAAACGATTTCCACCGTGTTGAAATCACAATGGTTTCGCTGCTACCTTTCCTCAGTCCACGAATCGCAATGGCCCTCTGGTTAATGGTGGACATATCAGCATTTATTTCAAAAACGTTAGGTAAACGCTGGCAACCCACTCCCCCCCCCCCCCCCACCCCCCTTCATCTGTTCTTAAAACAACTACCGCGAGCGTTCTCTCGCCAATGATGAAAATGTTTGTAATTAATACAAGAACGAAAAGTGAGTAAACATGGTTGCCAGCCGACAGTGGCGTAGCCAGGGAAGGACATTGAGCAACTTCCTAAATGTTACGAGTGCTTCATTACCCCTCTGCAGCCCCCCTTTTTTGCGTATAACGCCCCCCCCCCCCCCCCTCCCGAAAAATATCTACGTCTACGCCACTGCCATCCGTAACCTGTCGGAAGGCAAGGATCTGAATGGTCCTGTCGTCAATGGTTTAATCATCGCAATTATTCTAAATATGTTTAAGCGAATAAACGCGGTCGCCCCACGACTACTGTGATCTGCTCCCAGGTCAAGGATCGCTGGAAATGTGCGTAATTATTCAGGCAACGTTGCGTAAACGTAGTCACAGATCAAAACATTCCATCTTGTGAACAGTTCGCAGCACTGTGATTGCATGGATCCTCCCATCAAAGCTGGTAATGTTTCTTATTAACTCCAGGAACATAAAGTGAGGGAATGCGGCCTCCCCTCTCCGCTGTGATATCTGTTCTCAAGACAACCGCCGCAAAAGGTTTTACCGACCATTGTGGAAAGATTCGTAATTCTTCCAGAAACAAAGCGAGTAAACGTGTCACTGAAGTTCAGTTCACCGGTTGTTGTGCGGTGAAGCCAGCCTCGCTGACCGAAAGCTTGCGGCAGTTTTCGCGTGGCCTGCTTCAGTGGTGATGGTGTCAAGTGCACCTTATTACTTAGTCATTATTGCATTTGTAGTGCGCCATTAACCGAATTTCCAAAGCATCGTACAAAGTTACCAAAACATCGTACAAAGCAGCTTTTATGTGAACACCAAACCTGACGGCACACGTGACACGTACGTTGCACGAGACGCCAAGTGCTAGCAGCTTGAACTCCGGCGCTACGATATGTACCAACCAAATATTTTCAGCGCGTGCTCGCGCTCACGGAGCGGCATGTGGAGGTGCGCCTAGTGCGCCCCTTTTTTTAGATGCCTGGCTCAACTGACTCGCCGCTCGGATGCGCGCGTGCGCCTCGCTAGCTTCCGCAGGGACCATACCCGCAGCGAGCGATGGGCTGCCATATGACGGCGGGCAGCACATCGCTGCAGTAATAGTGCCGCTAACGTGAATGCACCGTATTAACGCTTCTGGATCATATAGGAGCGCTAATCTGACGGGGTGTTTTCTATATCGAATTATTGATATATCGAACTGTAGCGCTTTTCGTAAGGAGCGTTGCATGCAGCGTATTGATTGTTTTGCAACTGAGCATTAAACTGAACGCAGCGGATAGAAATGGCGAAAGTCTGTAACACCCGCTGAACGCAAGGAGATTGTCCTCTTGAATGAAAGAAACCGTTGGTAAACTATATATAGTCTTCACCACATGCAACATGGACTAAAAAGTGGATATTGTGAAACATTTTCGAGCAGAAGTTGTGCTATCATCCCAACGGAAACTGAAGCTAATATGCAAAGTTATTGATATTCAGTAGGAAAATAACGGGATCAGAACAGCAACATGACAGGTTGCGAAATATTAAAATTCACTTGGCTTCGTCAGTGCCATACAGTGTGGGAGTTAGGTACGAAGTGCCGGTGAGGTGCGGGAAAAAATACAGCGCTCAGTATACACGATATATCAACCAAAGCATCAACGAGCACAAAAATGGCCAATCGAACTCGAATTATTTGCATATACGTAATTGCTGCAGAAGAAAGCGCTTGTGACTAAAGTGGGAAATTCTAAAGGTTAACGAAATATGGTAAAAAAAAAACTAACCTCGATCTGCAAAACTTGAGTACCATTAGAACTAAAAGAACCAGAAAAATCATAACCCGACTGAGATGATTATATGAATCCTATTTGGGTGGTTCACACGTGTCTCCTATATTAAAAAAAAAAACGAATAAATTTTAGTTATTAAGTTGCGAGTTGGCGCCCGTCTTGTATGGACCTTTTCTGTCTTGCATCCAATTTGCGGTGTACCTAGCCTTCGAAATGAGTGTGGACCAACTAGATGACCTTTCCATTCTTTAGCGATACGTGTCGTTTTTTTTTTATTAATATCTCATTAGGTTACCTTGCGTGGCACAAGGGCATTTTGCTCCAGTTCCATGGTCAGCATTGACACCCATAGAAATCGCATCGGAGATGGTCTTGTCGAGCTACTTGGTAAATTTATATTTCTTTAGAGTGGTAAGCGGTTGTTTTTCGACTACTCGCGTGCCGTTAAATCTAATATTACCCTGCGTATGTTCTTATGTAAACGATAATTATCTGTCGATTAAAGCGATTTTGGGTGCATCTTGGCAAAACAATATGCTGGCAATGGAGACGTCTGCAATATCAGGAGTGGTATGAAAGGCGATTGCGGCGTCGGTAGCAATAACGTCTTTCACAAAAGCAACCGGACTGCATGGTTTTCTTCTCTCTCGGAGCACTTATTCTACCCCCTGATTTCAGAGCGTATGTAAGGTAAGGATCGAACATTTGCCTTCTCCTTTCAAGACCTTTTGATCTTCATGGAAGGGGCTCGACTGTGCGAATGAGAAGCAAACTGTCCAGTCTGGCTGCATTTGGCAAAGAAGGTGTCGTCTTCCACCTCCTTCAAATCTGTCGCCTACGTAGGAAGGGTTTACTGATGCGTGCTGACACGACAACAAGCAATTTGAAGGGAAGAAGAGGAATGGCTCCGCCTGATTAAAGCTAACCAGG
The DNA here is from genome assembly GCF_055883805.1 of Amblyomma maculatum. Lineage (NCBI taxonomy): Eukaryota > Metazoa > Arthropoda > Arachnida > Ixodida > Ixodidae > Amblyomma > Amblyomma maculatum. Next base: position 222,350,007 of record NC_139344.1, on the reverse strand, counting down.
TGCCAACCAACACAGTTTCACCACGGCTGAGTATTCAGGTTGCATGGCACGTGGGAACACTAGGCAGTTACTAGGGTAGCGGTAACTTTAAAACCCTTTTGTTTCTCAGAAAATCAGGCGTTGTCGGCGCTGGCACGTGGTAGTTGGCAGAGGACAGGGCGGGCGCTTATTGATCGGCGGGTCGCGTGACGTCACAACACATCATCATATGGCACGAGCTGCCAACTCGTGTAGATCCTTTGAAATGGGAATCGAACCCATTGGGGACCTTGTATCCCGAATCAGACACGCTATTCCTAGCCAGGCACGTTCGTACGGTTTGGTCAAAGCTGGACTCTAATTGTCGCGTGGTCTTTCACGTAATGCGGTAGCATATACGACTCTATGCTAATGAGTAAATGTGAGGTAATCGAAGCAAACATTAGGAGATTAGGGATTAAACGAGTAGCAGAGTGCACGTGCACGGACAAGGATGTGGAAGTGGAGCCACAGACGGCAGCCATTAACGCTGTCGTCGCGTCATGCACTTAAAGGCAAAGATGAAGACTGCTACCATTTTTTGATACTATACTTTACCCATTTCAAAACCCGTTCATGAAAACCTACAGGAATAAATTTTACTCAGAGCCCGCGGTTTTAACCACATCCTGTAAATGATAAATTGAATGTCAATAGTCAAACCAGCGAGGAAAGCCAGCAGTGATGTTTACCAATTTTCTTTTCATTTTCCTCTTGCATTTTGACCCATTCGTGGGCGAAATAACACCCTACAAAAACAGACAACGAAACCAACCTGACGACCAATGGCAGGCCAGGAAGCCTGTGGATGCGCGTGAACTTTCATGCTTTGTAAGAATATTTGAGAGCTCGGCTCAAATCGGCTTTTTGTGCTTTAAAGTTTTTACAGCCTGTGTCATTGCGGTGCTATATTTCACTTTCTTACTCTGTAATAAGGAATAATTATAGAGATAATATAATAGGAGATAATAGAGATAATCAGGAATAATATAGAGACAATAAGAGATGTGGTCAAACTAAGGATTTGCTAATAATTTTTTTTTTTCGAAACCGAATGGAATACGAGTAGTGTGTAACTCTGTTATACTGAGTCGAACAGAAATACAGCTGTGCTGAAAACACAGTGGAATACGAATCGCATGGTGATGAACCCTCAGCCGGCTCTCATTGTGCGTAACAGCGTAAATTGTGCGTAACAGCGAAGCGCTAATGGCGTCGCTGCAGTGCGGCATCTTGCGAATTCATATAAACTGTTGTTAAAATACGCAACACTGATCTCAATTCGAAACAATCAGTCCGTGTAGACTCAATCATCGTCAAAAGTGATTTCCTATTGATGAAGGAAGGGGGGCCAGAGCTACATATGAGGTGTGGTCCCCCAATCGGGCGCGCTATGAACGCCACCACGCGGACGGACCGCCACTCTCATCTCGCGCATACCGATCGCGGCAGCATTGTTCGTGTGGCATCTGTATTTAGAACAGTCCAGTAAGATAATTACGGTAAACCTGATTCTAACTTCATGTCAATTATTCGAAAAACATTTGGACCCTTCAGAACCTATTTGATTCGTTTAGAATAATGTTGAAAATGCTTTATTGGACTCGTTCGACGAATCGAAGAGTATTCATTTAAATATCAATGTTTATATCTATATATATATATATATATGGCTTCTACGTGACGCTGGCGGTAACACAGGACGTTCCACGTCTGCCGCTTTGGTTGAGGGTGGCGCTGGTGAACACTCTCAAGGTCTGTATACAGACAACATTAATACCCGAGAAAGTAGCAGGGGGGATAGCGGCCGATGTAGCTCAGTTGGAAGAGCACCGGACGCGATATTCGGAGGTCGTAGGTTCGGATCCCACCATCGGCACGTTGTTTTTTCTTCTACTTTGTGTTTAATTATCTTTCCCCTGAACAGATTACATTACTAATTTATGTGATTATCGAAGTAAAAATTAAAAAAAAATAAGACAAAGTACAATCCCCAATGCTTTCCTTGGCCTCGCCGATTGTTGGCTTCTTTCCTTCATGTATTATAACGAGCACCCTCATTTCCCCTTCATTTATCTATATATATATATATATATATATATATATATATATATATATATATATATATGGATGTTCTTTAATTTGTACATGCCATGATCTTCCTCTTTCATTTGTACATACCATCATCATCGTCCCGCGGCGCCGGCTCCGGCACGCGCCTGGGTTTTTGTCATCGGATTAAAACGCTAGACAAGGCAGCGCTGGCCTTGCCGTCACGACCTTGCCGTCTCAACCTAGCCTTCTTTCATAATATATATATATATATATATATATATATATATATATATATATATATATATATATATATATATATATATATATATATATATATATATACACACCTATTGGCCGTACTCTATTTTTTGCTTGCGGCGTCTCTCATAGTCTGAGTCACTTTGGGACGTTAAGCCCTATAAACCAAACTAAACTATTTTGGCTTCCAGGTTGCATTATAGCAGCATTTAAAGGAGTACAGATGTGCTTCCCTTGTAATTGTGGCTTGGTTTTATTGTCTTTGCCTTGGTTCTTTTTTTCACTCTGTAGGCGTGCGGCAGAGCAGCTTGCAAGAACAAAGGCATGCATGGCCACCATCCGAGGAACTGCTTTTTTTACACAAGAGACTACAGTCACGATGAACTCATCGGGCTTCTCAAGGTAGCGTCGTGCTGAAAGATTTTTTCTTCCTTGGTGTTGTTCTCCATCATCTTTCCACGGCTGCACGTTGCGCTCCGTTTCAAAGAACTGGAAGAATAAATATGATTATTCGATGCCACCGCAAGCTAAAGTATGAGGGAAAACAGATAGCATATTGATGACCTGCATTAGTTTTATAGGGACGCGCTGATGGAAACATTGTGTGGAGGCAGTGTCAGACTCGTCCGTGAGATTGGCGGTAGCATTAGATCACGATAGAACCTTGATATACAATAACCTTTGTAATAGGCAAAAAAAAAAAAAAAAAAAAAAAAAAAAAAAAAAAAAAAAAACTTACATAATGTGTTTGCCGCAAGCCCTGGAATCTTTACTTTCCCAAGTGCCAGCGACTGTGCCCTCTTTTGAGCAGTTGAGTCCTTGAACTACCCGATTCTTCTCAGCTAAATAAATTATTCTAATTTATAATATTCTGAAAAATACACTAATACCTCATAAATGACGTAACGACAAACAACGACGACTTTGGCAGCTGTCGCGCTTGGAAACTATGTTTGTGGGTTATGAGCATGAATGGCATGAGTATTTTTCGCCCTGTGGTTCTTTCTTGAAGACATAAAATGGCGAGATTCAAGCGCAAACCATTTTGAAAATTGGACTCATTCTTCCAGAATGCGTCGGTCGGTGTCGACGAAGAGATCCCTGCAGCAGATTCTACGTCGACTTGCTCCGTCAATGTGACCAATGAAGAATTTCATGACTCACAATGCGGGCAGCCGGTGCTGAAAGGCAGGAAGTGCGAGTATGTGTACCGCCACGTTTTTACGTCTTGAATGACTACTGAAACAAGTGATTTACTTTCATGCGTAGCTTCAAGATAATTTTAGCACTGCGCAGGCTTACAGAAAGCAGAGAAGGCGACAGCGTATGTGCATATATACTGCAGGGTGAAGGCCTCTCCCATATTACTCCAATTACCCCGTCTCGTGCTAGCTGAGTCCACTTGACCCCTGCGAACTTGTTAACCTCATCCGCCCACCTAACGTTCTGCCGCCCCCTGCTACGCTTTCCTTCCCTTGGAACCTAATTTGTTACCTTAGAGACCATCAGTTGGCCTCCCTACGCACTACATACCCAGCCCATGTCCATTTCTTCACTTCCACTAGAGTGTCATCAACTCGAGTTATTTCTCTGACCAACTCTGCATGCTTTCTATCTCTTGACGTTACATCTACCATTTTCAGTTCCATAGCTCTCTTGCTTGGGTAGCTTGCAAAATTGTGAATAAGAATGCCGGACGGATTTAAATAAATTAGAGCAAAACAGAGCTCTACATTACCTATTCCACTTCCCTCGACAGAAAGCACTACAAGGAATACCTCTGCGATGCCATTTTCGCCAACCGCGTGGACGTGCTCAGCCTTATGAACAATGAGAAGCTGGAGGAAGAGCTTCGAAAAAATGACAAGGATGTGCCGGTGATAGCAGCACTCAGTGAAGAAGAAAAAACAGCAGCGCTTCGACAGGTAAGGCTCGGTAAAGTTTTCCTCGTAAAGCTAGTGACATTCTACATTCCAAGCAGTTTTCCACAGGACGTGCTAACTCCTTTTTCGAAGTTTCTGGGTCATTGGGTTTGCTTCTGGTTCCCTGCGCAGTGCAGCTGATAAGACATGTCCAGCGCTGGATATTTGCGTAGGGCGAGGATAGCCTTTCCGACCCCTCCTTAAAGCATGAAACGGCCGTCGCCTATCGCTGCCGCGAGTATGCCTGCACGAACGATTGTCCTGGTGGCAGAGCAGAGCTTTTCAGCAGCGTTGCTGGTTTGCAGCCGCTTCAGATTTCAGTTACGTCCCACGACGAGCAGAGTTTCAATAATGCTCAATTTTCAACAACCCTTTAGACATCATGGAGCACATTAAAACTATGTACCCTAAGCTTAGTTTTAATGTGCTCCATGATGTCTATGTACCCTAAGCTTCCCCTTCATGGATCACTGCCTTGTCGTGGCGGAGGGGCTTGCGAAACTCGATGAAGTCGTGAGCTCTGCTGTGTAGGGCCACCCAAGATAGACAGGTCACGGCAGAGAGTTCTGACAAAATGTGATTCACTGGAGAAGGTAATGGCAACTCACTCCAGTATTTCTTGCCAAGAAAACCCCATGGCCAGTCACAATACCATTAATGATATGGCGCCGGAAGATGAGCCCCCCAGGTTGGAAGGCGTCCCACATGTTACTGGGGATGAACAAAGGGCGATTCCTAGTAGCTCCAGGACGAATGAAGCGGCTGGGCTAAAGCCAAAAGGACGCTCAGTTGTGGATGTGTCGGGAAGCGACCGGAAAGTCCGATGTTGAAAGGAGGTATATCACATAGCAACATGGAATGTAAGATCTATGACGCAAGGTAAACTGGATGTCGTCAAGCGAGAAATGGACAGATTGAACATTGATATCTTGGGTATCAGCGAGCTCAAGTGGACCGGAATGGGAGAATTTAACTCCGGCGACCATTATGTCTTTTATTGTGGGCACGAATCCAAGAGAAGGAATGGGGTCGCTCTCATAGTAAACAGAAGAATGGGCAAAGCAGTGCTAGGGTACAACCCCAAGAACGACCGAATGATTTCACTTCGGATCCAAGGTCAACCTTTCAACATAACAGTTATCCAAGTCTATGCACCGACCACTACTGCTGAAGAAGCTGACGTTGAGAGATTTTATGCGGACCTACAAGGCCTTTTAGACCGCACCCCATCATCAGACGTCGTTTTTCTCATAGGAGACTGGAATGCTAAGGTAGGGAGTGAAGAAATATCCGGAATTACAGGCAAGTTCGGTCTTGGTGAGCCAAATGAAGCTGGGCAGAGACTAGTAGAGTTTTGTCAAGAAAACAACCTGACCATAGCGAATACTCATTTTCAACAGCACAAGAGGCGCCTGTACACATGGACTTCACCGGACGGTCTGTACAGGAATCAGATCGATTATATTATTTGCCGGCAGAGATGGAGAAGCGCTATACAAGCAGTAAAAACAAGGCCTGAGGCCGATTGTGGCACCGATCATCAGCTTCTTGTTGCCAAGATTAAGCTTCGATTGAGGAAAACGCAGAAAACTAGAAGGCCTTTCAGGTATGATCTGGATCAAATTCCATTAGAATATGCTGTGGAAGTGAGGAATCGATTTGAAGAATTAGATCTAGAAGACAAAGAGCCCGAAGAGTTGTGGACTGATGTTCGTGATATAATACAAGAAGTTGCTGCTAAGGTAGTTCCAAAGCAAAAGAAATGCAAGAAGGCAAACTGGTTATCTGAAGAGGCTTTGCAAATAGCTGAGGAAAGGAGGATGGCAAAAGTTATGGGGGAAAGAGAAAGATACAAGGTTCTCAATGCGGATTTTCAGAAAATAGCAAGGAGAGATAAGAATGCCTTCCTGAACATACAGTGCCAAGCAGTTGAGGACAACAGCCAATTAAGGAACACAAGAGCTCTGTATAAGACAATCAAAGATATCAAAGGAAGCTTCTGTGCTAAGCTGGGCGTGATAAAGGACAAACGAGGCAAGGACCTCACTGAAGCCTCAGAGATAAAAAAGAGGTGGCAGGAATACACAGAAGAACTGTACAAGAAGGACCCGTATGTGCAAGCCCAACATAAGACGGTTGTGATCACTGATCTCGAGCCGGCATCCTGAAGAGTGAAGTTGAATGGGCCTTAGCCAGCCTTGCTAAGAACAAAGCTAGCGGAATTGATGGCATTCCAGCTGAGTTGCTTCAAAACCTCAACCATGATGCTGTTAACATTCTGCATACATTATGTCAGAAGATTTGGACAACCCTGCAGTGGCCACAGGATTGGAGGAGGTCAGTTTACATCCCCATTCCAAAGAAAGGCAGTGTCAAAGATTGTTCCAACTACCGCACGATCGCGCTTATTTCGCATGCTAGCAAGGTGATGTTGAAAATCCTCCAAGGTAGGCTGCAGCAGTATGTGGATCGGGAGCTTCCGGACGTGCAAGCTGGGTTTCGCAAGGGCAGAGGAACTAGAGACCAAGTTGCCAACCTTCGCTGGATCATGGAAAAAGCAAGAGAGTTCCAGAAACCCATCTACTTCTGCTTTATTGATTATGCGAAAGCGTTTGACTGCGTAGATCATAGCAGATTGTGGCAAGCTCTCCAAGAGATGGGAGTTCCAATTCACCTTATCTGTCTCCTCAGGAACCTGTATGAAGGACAAGAGGCCACAGTCAGAACTGGGCATGGTCTTACTGATTGGTTTCCGATTGAGAAAGGAGTGAGGCAAGGCTGCATACTGTCGCCCTGCCTATTTAACCTATATGCAGAGTGCATCATGAGGAATGCCGGTCTGGACGAGTCTTCAGCTGGAGTGAAGATTGCTGGAAAACGCATCAACAACCTTAGATATGCGGATGATACCACTTTAATGGCAGAAAGTGAAGCGGAACTCAAGAGACTTCTGATGCGCGTACAAGAAGAGAGTGAGAAGTTTGGGCTTAAACTGAACATTAAAAAGACAAAGATCATGGCGTCTTGCCCTATCAAGTCCTGGTGCATCAAGGGACAAGAAGTGGAAGCTGTGACAGATTTTCTCTTCTTGGGCTCCAAGATTACCTCGGAAGGAGACTGCAGCCATGAAATTAGGAGACGTCTGCTTCTTGGAAAGAGAGCAATGGTTAGCCTTGACCGCCTAGTAAAGAGCAGAGACATTAGTCTGCCAACCAAGATCCGTATAACTCGTGCTATGGTCTTTCCAGTTGTGATGTATGGATGCGAGAGTTGGACCGTGAAAAAGGCTGACTGCCGAAGAATTGACGCGTTTGAATTGTGGTGCTGGCGAAGACTCCTGAGAGTTCCTTGGACTGCCAGAAGATCAAATCAGTCAATATTGTCGACCATAAACCCTGACTGCTCATTGGAGGGTCAAATTCTAAAGTTAAAGCTCAGCTACTTTGGTCATCTGATGAGAAGAGAGGAGTCGCTGGAGAAAGATTTGATGTTGGGAAAGGTTGAGGGTCGCCGAAGAAGGGGTAGGCAGCGAACGCGATGGTTAGATGGCATCCTCGAGGCACTGCAGATGAAGTTATGTGATGTTAGGAAGATAGTGAGAGACCGGAAAGCGTGGCGTGACATGGTCCATAGGGTCACGAAGAGTCGGACACGACTGAACGACTGAACTGAACCCTAAGCTTATAACACCTTTATCTGTTTCATAGCTCCTAGCAGGCTTTCACTCAACTGTTTAGAAGCATGAATGTCGAAGTGATTCCGGGCAGGCTCTTCCCTTAAACTGCTTTTTAAAAACAAAAAGTCACTCGCAGAATTGATCGCAAGTAACGTATTTGCCGGAAACGTATTCTGATTCTGGCTTGACTCGCGAGCCACTTCCGGGCAAAATTTGGACAAAATTTTCGACAAACCCAGAGCCTGAACAGCGCGATCAACGGCAGCGACTCGGCGACCTACAGCTAATCGCATTAAGTCACCGCTATATGTATCGTCACGAATGACCCCCGCATGCAGTTAGCACTTTGTTCGGCTAAGCAAACAACCTGGCGCCTTCAAATCTTTTGAAAAGGACTGTACGTAACAACTGTTGCTGCTTCATTTCTTTTATTCTTGTTTAGATGGTACTGAATGAAGGAATAAAGCCTTCAACGGAAGCGATGGTTCTCGGCCGCTTGGAATTAGGGAATAAGGACTGGTTGGGGTGTAGATGAAGTCACTTCTCAGCTCTTCACACCCTTCACAGTTTCGTGTCGCCAATCGAACTCTTACTCGAAGCATACCGCTCTCATTTCCATATGCCGTAAGTCCACGTTTTTTTAATGTGTGATGTAAAGAAGTCAGGGCAAAATAGTTGCTACTTTTTCCTACCGCCTAGCAGTTCATTGAAAACTAATGTCCTAACTTAATGTAGAGCCCTGAGCCTAAACAAAGCAATCAATCATAAAAGTGTTGCATGAACTGTAGGATTTAATGCGAATTGAGCTAAAAACCGATACAGTGTCCTAAATTAAAATGCATGAACCGTATAATTTTTCGATTTAAACATACAGTGGGTGCATTTTTTGTTTATTTAGCTGAAATGGAAATAAATTATACAAATCATGCATTTTAATTCGAAGGGCTGAATCCATTTTTAGCTCAATTCGCTTTAAAGCGCGCAGATCATGCAAGTCCTTAATGATTTTTTGGGTTCGGCTCATTGCTCATTAAATTAAGATAATGGCCTTCGTTGAACTGCGAGGTGATAGGAAAAAGTGGCTTCACAGCGGCGGGCGAGGCCGATTGGCGATAACACTAGGCCATGTATCGTGACTTCCCTCATTTAGTGTCAGTAAGGGACATGATGAATGTCGTCGTCATTTGAAAGCGTGGCTATTTGTGAAGTCCAGCGCGAGGGCGGCGCCTTCCCTCATGAAAGTGAGACATTTTTTGTTTTCTTTCCTTTCTCCTTATCCGCTAGAATGGGTGGTCGGTGCTCTTAGAGTTGCGAAGTCTGTACTTTACTCTCGACATTGAAATAATGAGAAACACGCATACTAGTCGTCTTCTAGAAAGCAGGCGCGCTGTTAAGCCTATACGAAAGATTCATACGCGGTTGCTTCATGCATTCGATGTATTTACATCATATTTGGTAACATATTTAAAAATTAATTACCATGCCTGAACTTCAACTCGGGAACAGCATCCATGGTTTCAAGCGCAAGCTCGTAGGGACGTGGGCTACTTGTGACATGAGGCCTGTGTGGGATGCGCATTGCGTTCGCTTGAACAGGTAGCTTTGAATCGGGGATGGGTACAAACAATATGTTGTGGTTCTCATGACATATGGCCACAAGCTTTACTGCGAATTTTCCAATCTGCGGAGCTGAGCGGTGCGATGAGACCGACCGTAATGTGTATTTTGTTTTGCCGCAAAGGTTGTGCTGTACAACAGGAGTCACGCCGTGTTTTTTCCCTCTCTCATAGGTCGTCGCGGAGGCTGTGCCGCTTGTGGCTTAAATTGAGCAGAAGCTTGGATATTCGGACTACTTGCGTTTTGGACCGTGATTTGTCACGTGTCTGCGCCTGCGGAACGAAGCCACTGCTCGCAGCATGTTTGTGTTTTTGAAACGAAATAAACCATTGCGCCGTTGTTATCTGCGGCATAATTTATCGCAGAAATGATGTTGCTTAATAGAGAAACTGGTGCGTTGGGTCCGGGGCTTCATAAAACAAGATACAAAAACACTTGAGGGCACAGATGATATTCAAAGTCTCTTGTAACATATACTCTTTATTATTGGGATAGCGTTAGAGTACATATTCCTAATAAATGTGACACTTGTCACGAAATTCTCAGGTTGGTCGAAGAGGTCACATTGTCTCGATGTCACATATCCCCGCTGACAAATCACTTTTCGGCCTAGCTAACGTGTCCTTTTGATGCCATAAAAATTTTGACCAATATGCCGGCAATCGCCGGGCGCCGATTGCGGGTGGGTTGAATGATATCACCAAACCACGTGACGTGACCGAGTCCGCAGTTTGCTGGTAGGGGGTTCCTGGAGGGTTGTGTCGCAACCTCAGCTAAACAGCGTTACAAAGTGCCCTTGAAAAAAAGGCACCTTCGTTGAAAAGCAATACGCGCTTGAGGGAATAGTGGATCCTCTGCCCTTTGGGTGGCGAGCCGGGCACACTAACGCCCTCCCCCCCCCCCCCCCTCCCCTCCTCCGCTTTCCACCAATCCTCCACTACTCATCTGCTTTTTCATCCCCCCCCCCCCCCCCCCCCCCCCCCCCCCCCCCTCTGCACAGCCTCGTTGCGGTGGCCCCTAACTGATCCTTGGAAACAGTTATAGGGCTTTGCACCCCATGTTTTTCACATTCCCCTAACTAACCCCCACAACAAAGAACCTCAAGTCTCTGCACTAGGGAGGAGTGGGCATTGAGAGTGGCAGTTTAAAAGCCTGATGCGACCGCCTCATATCGTAAGTAGACAGCCGCTCTATACTCCGTTTCATACATCAGGTGCAACGCAGCGAAAGCTACGCAAGTAGTCCGCAAGAAAAAAAACAGGAGGCATATCGCTGCGCGCTCGTTCTGTAGGCGAGTGGTTCCTGCCGAAACGGGCTCTATTCCGAGCATACACGTTTGCAATAACACGCTTCGCATGCTTAGACATCTTCACAGAGCGGATCTTATAGAAAAAATGCGCACCAAAGAACCATTAAAGAACCATTTCCTCAAAAAGAGATGCGCAGCGCGGAGGGCACAGCCAGCGCCATCTGGTGGCACAGCTGGCAAGGTTGCGGGGCAGCAAAACGCGGCACGAACAAAAACGACATAAACAAAACTTACAAATTAGCCGAATCCCACCATTTCTCCCTAAAAAAAAAAGTGCTTTTTATGAAGTTGATAGCAAATGTAAAATGTATTAAGCTTGCAGACAAAGCAACTGTTATTTTCTCTCGTCAAGAGCAGGCACTACCTTTTATCGCGGATGCGGAGAGCGCGAACAAGAGCTGTAGCTTTGGTAGTGTTGCACTTGATGTATGAAACGGAGTATAATTTAAAGCATCACTTAGGTAAAATAAAGACCACCAATTCGTATTTGGATATACTACTCACTAGTTCTAAGCAGCACGACCACTCCGCCCTGATGCTCAGACATATTAATCACTACTAATGAGGACTACCAATTATGAAGTAATTACGTCCATCGCTTAGCAACAATGCACGTGGTAAAGCTATCGCATCAACTCTTTACCCGTTCGACCCTGGAATTTTAGTTGCGGCCAGATATTTATTTCCTGCTTTTTATAACGCACAAGGAATCAAAATCACGCACTGAAAGTATTGCGCTCTCTGTGCAAGTAATTATGGATTGAGAAGCATGGGGCCAAAATGGGGCATCAGGGCTCAATGGGCCTGAAAGGCAAAAACGGATCGCTTTGGCTGCCCCATTTCACATCGAAGGGAATAAAGTGTCTTATTTAGTAGTGTGGATGAGCCTTAAAGGCCCACTGTCCACCCTCCGGTCGAAAATATTTTCTTCCCCGGTGACTGTGAGACTTCGCCCCTAGAACGCAAGACCGCAAAATGTTTTTGAAAAGAGTAACTACTAACGGAGTTACAGCCACCGCAATCACCCGATTCTGTCATGCTTCTCTCCTTCCGTTCCCTCGCTAAGGTTTTTCACTCTCCTGCCCGAGGTCGTCTAGCCTCCGCAAGACAAATTCCCCTTCCTCCTGCGCTTTTGGCGGGAGGTGGGGCGTGGCACTCCGCGAGCGCGAACAAAAAAAAACAAAACAAACAAAAAAAAAAAACCGGCCGAGGGAGCGAGCGCCGCTGGATTCAGTCTGGCCGTGGCGAGGGAAAAGCGCGCAGCGAGCGGTAGACACCCATCCTTCTCCCGTCAGTCAGCGATACGGACCAATGGACGTCGTTCGCGGTACGTACGTCATTACTGTGGCCCGTCGGGCCAGCGAAGGAAACGGGGAAGCTGGCTTCCCAAAGGAGAGCATGAGAGAGCTTTGAATTGTATTTTCGATGCTTTGCGGCGCGCGTGTCACTGTAGCATCTTGCACAGACTATCTCCGGTACCTGATCGAAACACTGGGCTCCTTTGCTTAAAAGGGCCTTCCCTGGACAGTGGCCCTTTAAAGCAGCTCAATTAATTTTTAACTTATGAATGGATCCTGAATTTTCCTCAGAAAATGTATTCGCATGACAAAGTTCACTTTTCATCATGCATTTCTCCTCCTTGCACTTACCTAATTAGGTTCATGTTCCAGCTGATAGGTCACGTCAGCGAGAGAAATCCCAGAATAGCCTAGTGCCTTTACAAAGGAAGAAGAAGCACTTTGCCGTTTCAGGAGGAGGAGGAAGAACATTTATTTCCGCCGAATATGGTGCAGCAGCCACCTACGTGTCCGCACGCAGGCGTCCGGGGAGGCAGTCTGTCACACCGCGGCCAGAGGACACCCGGCCTCGTCTAGGAGAAGAGGTCTTCAGCCTCGGCCGCCAGGCGGACGGCGAATCGCTGTGTTTTTTCGTCGGAGCTTCTTAGCGTGGTCTCCCATTCATCGCTAGTTTTAATCGCGTTGCGCCCTGGGGCACGAACGCATCTCCATATTATATGATCTAATGTTGCCACGTGGCCGCAAAATTTACAAATTTCGGTTTCTGCACCGTCCCTCTTCCGCCCTCTGGCACCCGTCCAACTCCTCCACAGGGGCGAAAAGAAATTTCGAGCTTGGAGTCTTCTCCAGTCGTACGATTCCTTTTTACTCAGGGATCTAACCGGTGGCGGATATATCCTCCGGTCTTTCTTCAAGTTGTCGGTTACATCCCTAAAGGTACCTATACATTCTTTGGTTTTAGATGTTGTGGAGGCGTCCGCAGCACCCCGAGGTAGCGAGGAGCGGGCGAGCATGTGGGCAGCCTCGTTGCCGGCGAGACCGGCGTGTGCTGGGGTCCAGATTATGGTCACGCTTTCGGCGAGAGACGACTCGTTCAGAAGTTTTGCAGCACGATTGCTGACTCATCCTGGGGGCGGCGATTCATGGCCGAGAGAAAACTTTCCCTTTTGTGAAGACACGTCTTCACGTGTAGCTTGAAAAAGGTCTTGGTGTAGCGTGATAATGACATTTTTCGAGAACCCAGGAAAGTATGTACATCAGGTCATTAAAATCCAAAGTATACATTCAAAGGCAAATACAAGGAAGATCTACACCCCTAACGTGGCAGCTAACTAGCGTAGGCTGTATGTGTTGGATTGTAGTGGTGAAAATCAAGGGAGTAATCTCCATCTCACTAAATTGGTGGATATTTGAACCAAAGGTTTAAATTATCCCCTGTATGCATGGAAACGCGGCGCAAATGCATGCCAGTGAGGGAAGAGTGCATGCGAGCAAGGATATGCAAGATGAGTAGCTGATGGAAGCCAATAAACTATAATGTCGTGTTTAATGTGCCCCAGTTTTTTAAAGCGAAATCTTTACTAGCCATCACGCGAAAATTCGGTCGCCGGCGTGTAGACTCGATTGTACTCCACTTCCAGAATGACAGATACTGCGCATTTGCCTACCTGTGAAGCAATTATTCAGGCGAAAGCCTTTCTAGGCTCATGGCGAAAATCTCTCTTCGGCGAGATTTGTCCGCGAGATTCCGCGAGTGGCAGATACTGCGCCTTTCCTTTCCTGTAAACCAATTATAGAACACCGGTGAAATTTGATGCGTTCGACAAGGGGCGCGCGTTGTACCGTGTGCAACAGCAAAGCTCAGGCTTTCACATTTCTCCATTGTAGATTCTGCAGTGCTCTCGGAAAGTTTTTTAAGAGCTGTTAACTCACCACACGTGCTGCACAAACAGTAGAAATCTCGGTAATCACTTTTCTCTGCGACACGAACGGAGCTGTCAGTATACCGGTCAGATGTGGATGACTTCAGGCAGTGCCGGCGTAAGTGGCCTCGTTCGACTTCTCCCTTGAACGTAGGCAAGTTGGACAGTGGGGACAACGCGGAGAAACCTTTCAATGCACTTGTGCAGAAGTGTGTTCCGTGCTGCGTATTCTTGCGCACTGATTGTGATCATTGCCGCTCGGGCTTCGGGCGGATGTTTGATTTCCCCGAGTAGAGCAATTTTGTCCACGTGACCTCAGCAGATCATGCCATGCTTATTTACTTTCTCGGTCAGTTGAAATTACTACCTCAGTACTGCTGAAGCTACCTGAGACGACTGATAATGCATATCATTGCGCGTGGCGGCAGAATATTTAGTTCGTTTTAGTGCAACATTCGTTGTTGGGAGTCAGTGCCTTTATTGAGAAAAAAAAAATTGAGACTTGCAGGCTTTAAGAAGAAGCTTCCCCGCCCTGGGAAGATACTGCTTTGTTAGCAAGCTATCTAGCCAGCGATCACTCTTAGCCTCACGAGCGATAAGCGCAAGAACTTTCGCACCGGTCCTTCGGCCGCTGCTCATCGAACTGCTTAGCGCCAACTCTACTTATGGCCGAAGTCTTGTTTTTCTGAAATGCATGCTGCACACACGAGAATGACCACTTTGCCCATTCACCGATTGGTTTAACAAAGCTTCTCTCAGTTAATTATTTTTTCGGGTAGAAAATCGGAGCTTACTCCAGGTTCTGTCGCGTACGTTCGCGACATTGAGGTACAGAGGAGTAACGGGCCATGGCAACATATAAAAATAAAACTGCAGCAATCCCAGTGCAAACTGCTGGTACTCGCTGACAGTCAAAGCTACAGAGATAAAACGCAACTTCTAGCTTTTAAAAATACACAAATTCAGTCGAGCGCATGCTCCAGCAGCAGTAAGGGGAGTCCACGTGATTCCACTTGCTCCTCTAGCTCCATGCTAGCGCCGCTCGCTGCAGTGGCGGAGCTCGCGCCCAATAATTGCATCTGCGAAGACAAGCTTGTCTTCGTCTATCGGACCCATATGTTTAGCTCCAGAAAGACCATCACCCAGCGAATGGTCTTCTAGAAAAATCATAGTATTGCTCTGGCTGACAACTGTTGAGTTCTGGTGGTGCTGATAACGCACATTAAAAACATTGCATAGAGAAACCTTTTACGTATTCAAATGTATTTACTGAGGGGTGTATAAGCTTGGAAAAAAACAATGAAACAAAACACAAGAAATCTTGGAGGGAAACTAATTAATGACTACTGATATATAAATTTTACTTTGCTCTATCTCGGCTCCTTCCGTCATCACTTTCCGGCTTCTTCCTCTTCCTTAGACCGTACAGTTATGCGCTACAGATATATGCAGTTTTAGATTACTCTAGAGCACTATAGTACAATTCACCGTGAATGCAAATTCTATATAGCCTTCTTGTAATGCAAGACAGTGATATCGATGGCAGCAGGGCTGCCGAAGAAACTATCACGGAAAAATAAAGTTTTGAAGTGAAAGCTGCCCTGAGATAGCTGCGGCGTGTTTCGCGGACGCAGAAATTTGACCTTCAGCCGCGTGCCGAGCGGCGCGCGGCCTGCTTGCAGCCTGCCTCGCACGTGTGGTGCACGGAGCCGGTGGCGCTCCTTATTCCGCTGCTGCTTTGGTTCTACTGATAGGGATGTAAAATTTCCGAAAATTTTGAAAGTTGGAAAAAAATCAACAAGAAAAAATTTTTTCCCTTAAATATTGAAAAATGTGAAAAATATCAATTATTTGTATTAATCAAGAAGTGTAGCTGTATTAAAACAGCAAACAGTCTTTTTTTTTTTTCGAGCAGAGTGCTGGTCGTGCATATGTCGTGCCGCTTTTATTAGACAGTTATAAAAAGACAAATGACATCTTAGCTGTTTCTAGAAGATTGCTGCCATTTGTGTTGCAGCCTCCACTAATGCGTGTGAGAAGCAGTGGTCAAATGTAGCTTGTGTGCACATCTAGTGAAAACATAGGTCCAAGGGACATAGATTACAGAAGCTGTGTTCATTCGTTTCAACATACAGCTTAAAGTGTCTAGTTTGATGAGCGGCGTCGGAAATGAGAGGAGCAGCAATTCCTAGTAATGCGGGTAGGCAATGTTCTGTGTTTCCATGCCTGCTTTTTTTTTTCCATCTCATATATAGTATTTCACTTGTTTGTTTTTTTTCTGGCAAAATCCTATGCGGAGTTCAATCGATATCTGAATTTTTCTTTGCAAAAAAAAAAAAAAAATGATGTGGCAGTAAGGTCTCACCACGTTTCCGTGTTTTCTCCTTCCTGGTACTAGTCTAGTCCTTGTAGTACATCTACATTCGAATGAGATTTTATATTCCTGTGAGTTACCTTGTACTTTTTGAGATTTATCTCATTTCATTTTTCCTTACATCAAACATGGAACTATATCTACTTGCAACATTTCTGTATGCTCATAATGTGCTTTTATAAATGCTTACTCAATTGCCCGTGCTTTTATTTTTCTGGTGAAGATGTTAACACGCAGTTCAAAGTTTGCCACATTTATCTCCAAATAAGCCATGCGTATATAAGTATCGGACATTTCTGCATTTTAAGCTATACTCTAGTCTTTTGATATCAACGGCTCCTGTTTTCCTTTATCAAATCTAATTTAACGTTTACCTCATTTGTCGTTAGCACAGTGAGCCATCTGACAAAATCATGCTGTGTTGCGTGGGTTCTCAGTTCGTTCTAGTGAATACAATACACGCACGTGAACTACCAGTTCAGTTCATTTTAACGCCATAGCGTTAAGAGCCCCGTGTCGCAGAACAGTTGGTGTTGTCGTCGGCGGCCGCCGTCCCGCGTCATCCGGCGTTGGCCGTGAGCGAAAAATCCCAGAAGCATTAATAAATAAAAACGAGTAGGGAAAATCGCCGACCTGAGGAATCGAACGTGGGCCTCCGGGGTGGAGACGAGCACCCTAACCACTCCTCCACGCCAGCTAGATGGTTTGAAATGGACAAAGGCGCATCTATTGATTGCGGTGTTGTCTCAGAAATGTCCCTTAGAGAAGTGCATTTTGGCCTATAATAATAATTATGAGCATGTAAATTACAGAATTACAGAACACGCAGTTAAGCGAGTGGCAAATTACTTTTCCGCTGTACTTCCTCTTCGCTTGGCGTGCACGTAGCGCCATCACGCGTGTGGCGCACGGAATAAGATAGACAGGGCATGGCCTCCGAGATCTTCATCGCGCCGGCTCGGATCGGCAACGATGTTGCCGACGAACTACGACTGCAACTTGAGGCCCGCGCGTTTCGGCAAGGTGGCTGGCAGCGCTTCTACGTCCCGGAAGGATTAATAAATAAAAATAAGTAACGTTGGACAAGTTAACGAGTGTTGTATCATGTGAACTACGTCTTTGTGTCACTCAAAAGCGCGACAAGCAAATGAGTAGACGGTGCGAACGGGGCACGATAACGCTATCGCGTTCCATTCCTAAAGGCGAAGCTTAAGCGTCTTCCAAATTTTTCTTATAGTGTTTGGTAGACAGATTAAAGTTTATCGCATTTTTAATTAGATCATTGACATACCAAAGCGCTATAGTACTGGCGATGTGTTTACTCGCTTCTTCCTAGATTGTTCTAATATAGATTATTAGTTCATGTTGAGTTTCAGACCTTTTTGCTTCCAGTTCAATTTGTATGCATTCAAATTTTATTATGTTGTTTTTAAAGGGGTTGGGTTTTCTCTGTATGTATGTTATGGGTTTTCTCTGTATGTGAGTCACCAACAGCCAAAATCTGGACACAACAAACCTTTCATATATATGCTTATATCTTAATTCAGCTCAAAAAAGCCGTTAAATGCTCTTTCTCCCGATCGAGACGCATCGTTAGCACCAATTTAATTTAATGACGTATGAAGCTCATAAGTGTATCAGTGATTACTAGTGACGTCACACCACAGTAACTTAACGTACTATAAAAGACGCGCGACAACTGCCAGCTGCTGCATTGGTGGTCGATGGGCTGATCATCACCCGCCTCCGCTGGTGGATCGGCATTGGCCCCCAAACGAAATCTCACCAATGAGGCTACAACCTGACCAGATTTTATTTGTACTTTATTGGAAGTATGAATAAGCAGATCAAGACTACATTTCATATGCTCGCGTTTTGACACTCGGCGTAAGAGGGAAAAACGAGAAAATGCAGCATTTTGGCATCTGAAATTGTTTTAATTGGCCTCGAGATCGAGCAGAGTCGCCACCTTGCGGCTCAGCGGCGAAACCTACTCAGTGTGGATGTGTTTTCGCGTCGCGTGCCAGCCCGCAGCGATTTACGCGCGCGCATGTGGCGTGTACAGGAGTGTTTTGTTTGTTTCATGGTTCCTGTGCGCTTTTGCTTACCTATATGTCTCTTGCAAAAGAAATATGAAGACTATTACCCCACGCTCCATAAAAAAAAAATAATTGTCCGTATCGAGTATGTCATGCTGGATAAAGACATCACCTGTCGCGGTCTTCGGCGCTTGAGATCCTTTGACACGCGGTGTCTCAAACGAAGTGGTACTGTCGTTACCGCCGTGTCAAAGCAAAACAGGTCGCTGCCGTCAATAAAAGTTAATGCAAACGCTCAGAAATCGCATATTCCCGTTTCTGTTTGGAATACCGCAGATACTGAAACATATGCCACCGCAGACTGCTTCATAGCAGAATGCAGTTTGAACAGGCCACTCTATGCCTGCTATGCCTTCTGTATGCATGATAAGAGTTGTGTGAGTATGTACTTCTTTTTTTTTTTTTTGAGCCTCTGTCGCGGTATCTCAGTGGTAAGGGCGCTCGACGGCTGATTTCGAGAACGGGGGATTCAATCATGACCGTTTTGAAAAGCGCTCCTCTACTGTGGGATTTGACTGCACATTAAACAATCTCACGTAGTGGATGTGGTGGTAAGAATGAAAAATTAAAAAAAAAAGGGATGACACCGAAACAAGCCTCTGCAATCATCCGTCATAGCCGATGCGCTTTCATGCGTTAAATCCCGTGCCAATATGCTTTCTTTTTTTTTTTCTTTGCTGTTGAAGGCTTCTGCGCATCCGTAACAGTGATAGTGAGCACATTTTGCTTTAGAGAAATGCTCGAATGTTTGGGAAACATCTTCCATGTACCTAATTGTTACACTAAATATTAGAAAATACACCTAGACCAATGCACTTTACTGGTAGCCTATTATAATCATTATAATCCCTTTTCGTGTGAGTGCTGTCTTCCGAGCAAACTCGTCGTTTCTGACAAGAGGAGTAAAACAGCTTCATGTGGGCTTAATTATCAGTGTCTAGTTCGGGAATACATCTTTATAGTCGCATGATAAGATGACCTCAATTTCTTTCGAAATAGTTTTATATTCGGCACCTGTTTTGGAATTCACCCTAATATTTTACTTTGCATAAGATTTAGTCACTGCTCAATTATTAGTGATGAAGAAATCTTCAGCATTTAAAATTGCTTGCCAGAACATGACAGTGCCCATGCGCAGTTTATGACGATGTCTTCGAAGCGAGTGATTCGTAGCTTGCACTTTATCGTTACTGAAAATTGCTGATTATCGTCAATTTTGTAAAGTGTGTAAAAGTTCTCTCACACGGTGAAACTGTTTTGGCATTGCAAAATAACATAATTACACTACTAATTTACCATTATATATCAACATCACACAGATCAGAAATCCCTTATATTTTACTCGGTTTCAGGAAATCATTTAGTTAGTGGCGCTTGCAGTAATACGCTATCACATTCTATGACAGTGGCCGCAAAAAGCATCCACGTCTTTGTGAGCTCGGAAAATTCAATCCACTCAGTCCTGTACATATGAACAATCAGCTTTCCTGTACGGCGAGGTTTCCTATACAACATGTCGGCGTGATCTCCTTTTTGGGGAATACTTGTGCGTGGTTGTCTAGCCAGAGTTGATGTGCACTCAGTCTAAAGCAACTCGCCATGCAGTACGCTGTCAGTGCTACATTTACCTGCTTAGTCATCGACTCAAGCACGATATAATAAACCAGGCTTTCTCGATTCATTCTAAAGTACTGCAGGTCAGAACACGAACCTTCTATCTGCGGGGGCTTCACACTAAATTCGCCTGTCTCACTCGCATGAGACACGCGCACACTGTTTAAAAGTCGATAAGAAAAACAAAGCTGTCATTAGGCGCCCCAAGTATTATGCGGGTGAGCGTGGTACAGCGCAAGAAACGTGCAAAGTAAATCTAGAAGACTGGTGGTTGCGTGCGTTGTTTTCCTAAAATCCGCGCTTCTTCTGCTGCATTGGCGAAATCCGTGCAATTTTTTCTGCAACATTGCAGAAATACTGCAGAAGACATGCTTTCATCGCCAACAAACCCGCCGTAATCTCAGAAGCAGACCTACGCAGCGTGCGTTTCTGCGAGTGCCGCCGGCTGCCGATCCACACTACCGGAGCGACGGTGGCGCAACCTCTAGGTCGATCTCGCGGCGAATAGACTAAGCATTTATTGCGAATGTTCTGTAGTAAGCCTAATTTGTACAACCAAAACTAAATAACAGGAAATAAATTATGTTCTTTCTGCAGCCTTTTCAATGCTATGCCCTACTTAGAAGCAGCCATCTACCAATTAACACTAATTTTTGTTTCTTTAGGGAATCACTTTTTTTTTCGGTTTTCCATGTTTCGGGAAAAAACGAGAAAAAAGAAAACAGTTTTTTTTTTTTTTTTGCAAAATTACCTGTTATTTTCCGAGCCCTCCCATCTCTACTTCTACATCGCATACCTGCTTCTTCACACACCTGGCAAACTTCATTCGTACAGGTACATAATGCCGGTCTTCATGGAGCGCGCGTGACGTAATGAGTTTGCTATGCGCCTCATTAGGCATGCGCGGTGCTCTTAGCTGCCGTGTCGTAGCGGGGGATACAAGCTATGGAGAAGCTGCTCGAGCGCTCGCTACGCTCGCCTACAAGCCGAATATACTCATCCTGTCGACATCGCTCGCCGTGAAGAAGGGGCACGTAGGAAAAATAAAGCCGAGAGAGCTAAACGAGCGATGGAAACTCCCGAAGAGCGAGAAGAGAGACTTGCAAAGCTACAACGCAAGGCGGCGAAGAAGAAGGTGCGACAAGAACAGCAAAGAAACGATTCGGTCTCATCCACGACTACTACTTCTATCGCTGTGTATCCTGGCTTAGCTCAGCTAAGCCACTGCATTTTTTTTTCGTTACTGAGGCGACAGCAAAACATGTGCGTTGATGTCGATTCACGTAACTGAACCGAAATGATTAAGAATACTTAAGTGTTCCTAAAGTTTCTTGCTAGATTTGTGGATGCATACTTCACTAATACATTTGGAAACTTCCGTAAAATGGTAACACGGACAAGATTTCCTACACCCACCACTGGTTGCACAGTAGACATTTGGAAAGTGTAGTCATTTGTTGCCTCACGTGACTATCGCATATTCGTGCTCCACGGTTGGGCTGCTGCTCATTCGCGGTTCGAGTGAACGAAATCAGTTGCGGCTGGGGCTGCATGGCCCTGTTGCAACGGCAGGCTGATATGTCCGATGGTATTTTCGCCCGCATCAGTCTGCAGGTGCATGCAACATATATATTATGTTGAGGCATGAAAAGGAAAGAAAAATAAAGAGCCTCTGCCCGTGCCACAAGGTGCATGCAACAGTGCAAGTTTCAGCGAGCGCGGCGAGCTCGCTGCCACCATCGCCAACATGTCAGCCTACCGCTAGAACTGGGCCGTCGAGTCACGGCCAAAGTTAATTTCGTTCACTAAAACCACAATAGGAGCCCCACAATCATGGCGCGCGAATTGCGCAAGTGACGTGACAATTTTTGTATTTCGCAGGCTTTCTTTGGAGCTCGGAAAAGATACACGGGAGGCTTATACGTTATCGCAAATAAATGAAATAGGGGTTTCTGAGAGGGCTCTTCAGTTTGCAAATCACATTTATTGTCTAAAAGCAAGGTTTACTAATTTAGAAAAATTATCTTAATTACCAATAAATTAACGGTAGAACATCCGCCTCGCATGCAAGAGGACCGGGGTTCAAATCCCGGTGCCGCGCAATTCTCCACCGGATTAAAAAAAAAAAAAAATCCGCGTGTCGATGGAATTGCGTAAACAGGTTTGGGGTGCGACCTGATGCCGGTGAACACCTCCGGCAACGCACTCCCTCACCAGAACAGGAGTTGGCCACCCTGGTGCAGTAATTGGCCGCAACCTCTCATGATAAGCTCCACAAAACCCCTGCCCTCAGTCACCAGCGGCTGCGGAACAACTGACCACGGCGGCGGTCAGACCTGTGACGCAGCAGGGGGTGCTAAGAAAGCCTGGCTCCGCTGGACAGGCCGCCATTGGAAACTGACCCTGGTAACGTTTAATGCTAGAACCCTAGCTAGTGAAGCTAGTTTAGCAGTGCTCTTTCAGGAACTAGAAGGTATGAAATGGGATGTCATAGGGCTTAGTGAGGTTAGGAGGCCGAAGGAGGCATATACTGTACTGAAGGATGGGCATGTACTGTGTTATCGAGGTTTACCGGAGAGGCGAGAACTAGGAGTAGGTTTCCTTGTCAATAAGTATATAGCGGGTAATATCGATGTATTCTATAGTATTAATGAGAGGGTGGCAGGCATCGTAATTAGGCTTAATAAGCGGTATAAACTGAAGGTTGTACAGGCCTATGCACCTACATGTAGTTATGATGACCAGGCAGTTGAAAGCTTCTACGAAGATGCAGAATCCGCTATGCGAAAAGTAAAGACGCAGTATACTGTACTAATGGGCGACTTCAATGCCAAGGTAGGGAAAAAGCAGGCAGGAGACAAGGCAGTAGGTGACTATGGCATTGGTTCTAGGAATAGCAGGGGGGAGTTACTAGTTGAGTTTGCAGAGCGCAATAACTTACGAATCATAAATACCTTCTTCAGCAAACGGAAGAACCGGAAATGGACATGGAAAAGTCCGAACGGGGAGACTAAAAATGAAATCGACTTCATAATGTGTTCAACCCCCGCCATTATGCAAGATGTAGAGATAATCGGGAAAGTGCGGTGCAGTGACCACAGGATGGTGAGGTCCCGAATTAGCCTAAATCTGAAGAAGGAACGCAACAGATTAGTAAGAAAGAAACCCATCAACGAATTAGCGGTGAGGGGGAGGGCAGAAGAGTTCAGGATCTCGCTACAGAATAGGTATTCAGCTCTAACCGAGGATGGCGACATTACCCTAGAAGCAAGGAACAATAATTTCAGAGATATCATTACTTAGTGCGCGGTAGAGGTAGGCGGTAGGACAGTTAGAGAGGATACCGGTAAGCTGTCTAAGGAGACGAAAAATTTGATTAAGAAACGCCAGAGAATGAAAGCTTCCAATCCAACAGACCGGACCGAATTGGCCGAGATATCAAAGCTAATCAATAAGCGCAAGGTGGCCGATATAAGGAAGTATAACATGGAGAAAATTGAGCATGCTGTAAAGAACGGGGGAAGCCTTAAAGCGGTAAAGAAGAAATTGGGCATAGGCAAAAACCAGATGTATGCGATAAGGGACAAGGCGGGCAACGTCATCACGAATATGGATAAGATAGTCAAAGTAGCTGAGGAGTTCTATACAAATCTCTACAGTAGCCAAAGTAGTCAGGACCGTAATGAGATTGGCGGTAGGGACAAACATTCAGACGTTCCACCAGTGACGAAGGACGAGGTCAAGAAAGCATTAGAAACTATGAAAAGGGGGAAATCAGCTGGAGAGGATCAGATAACTACGGATTTGCTGAAGGACGGGGGGGATATCGTGTTAGAAAAACTGGCCACCTTGTATACGCAGTGCCTGGTGTCATCGACGGTACCGGAACCATGGAAGAATGCAAACATTATCCTCATTCATAAGAAAGGGGACTCTAAGGACCTTAAAAATTACAGACCAATCAGCTTACTGTCTGTTACGTATAAGGTATTTACTAAGGTAATCGCTAATAGAATCAGGACAACCTTAGACTTCAATCAAGCAAAGGATCAAGCAGGGTTTCGGAAACGGTACTCTACTATCGATCATATCCATACCATCAATCAGGTGATAGAAAAATGCTCGGAATATAACCAGCCCTTATACATAGCATTCATTGATTACGAAAAAGCATTTGACTCAGTTGAAACCTCGGCGGTGATGCAGGCATTGCGAAATCAGGGGGTAGACGAGCCGTACGTGAAAGTGCTGGAAGATATATTTAGTGGCTGCACAGCAACCATAGTTCTGCATAAAGAAAGTAACAAAATTCCCATAAAGAAAGGTGTTAGGCAAGGAGACACAATCTCCCCAGTACTATTCACAGCTTGCTTAGAGGAAGTATTCAGAGACCTGGAATGGGAGCAGTTAGGGATAAGGGTAGATGGAGAATACCTCAATAATCTGCGATTTGCTGATGACATTGCCTTGCTAAGCAACTCGGGAGATGAACTACAAATAATGATTGATGACCTAGACAGGAAAAGTAGAAAGGTAGGCTTGAAAATCGATATGCAGAAGACTAAGGTAATGTTCAACAGCCTCGGGAAGGAGCAGCAGTTTACATTATAGTAGCGAAATACTGGAAGTAGTGGGCGAATATGTCTATTTAGGACAGGTAGTAACCGCAGATCCGGACCACGAAAAGGAAATAACAAGAAGAATACGATTGGGATGGAGCGCATTTGGCAAGCACTCGCAGATTATGACTAGCAGCTTACCGGTATCGCTCAAGAGGAAAGTATACAACAGTTGCATCTTGCCTGTACTCACCTATGGGGCTGAAACTTGGAGGCTAACCAAGAGAATTCTACTTAAGTTGAGGACAACCCAGAGGGCTATGGAACGAAAAATGGTAGGGGTAACATTAAGAGATAGAAAGCATGCAGAGTGGGTCAGAGAAATAACTCAAGTTACCGACATTCTAGTAGAAATTAAGAAGAAGAAATGGACATGGGCAGGACATGTAGTGCGAAGAGAGGATAACCGATGGTCGCTTAGGGTAACAAACTGGATTCAAAGGGAAGGAAAGCGTAGCAGGGGGCGGCAGAAAGTTAGGTGGGAGTATGAGATTAAGAAGTTCGCAGGGGTCAAGTGGATGCAGCTAGCACAGAACCGGGTTAAGTGGAGAAATATGGGAGAGGCCTTCGCCCTGCAGTGGGTATAGTCAGGCTGCTGCTGATGATGATGATGAAATTAACTGCAAACAAATATTGCCTCTCATGCCCATGACGGCTGGCAGGTGTATGCAAGTGGTTTCTCTGGCCTATCAAATGTTTTATATTTTTTTTTGTAATGCACAGCTAAAGTTAGCTGGGACACCCTAGCTGTACAAATGGTAAAGAGCGCTTGACATCAAGTTTAGGTAGCAGATATCGCTTTCCGGCGGTAGCCGGCCAGCGTGCTTGCTGAGCGATGTCTCAGCGTATAATAGCCTCGGTCCCAGAAGGAATGCAACGTACGGCTACCAGAGGGACAGAATTAAACACTGCCGCTTTCCCTTCTGCACCATTTGTATAGGCTCTTCTGGACGGCACCCTTATGAAGAGTTTAGACTTTTCTTGGTGGAACCAAGTTTCAGGTGGAGCACCTGTGTTTCAGGTGCAAGGGCCTCCGTGCGCTCGATTCTCAGTTCATCCTTTCATATGAAAGGAGCTGCCCGAGTTGGCAGTTCCAACTCGAAGATGCCATCTAGCCTCGTGATTTCACGCAACCGTGCCGACCAGTCGCACCTCTGGGGACTTTTATGAGCTTTTAAAAGAGAAATGAGCGCCGGCGCTCGATTGCACCTGCCAGAGGCATGTTCGTGGCTTTTTCAAAAGGAGATGCAAGGGTACTGGTGTTTGTCACTTGCCAACTACCACCTGTCAGAGGCATGCTCGCGATTTTTTTCAGAAGAGGATGCAAGGGTTCCGGGGTTTATCAGCTGCCAAGTACCACCTGTCAGAGTCATGCTCGCGATTTTTTTCAGAAGGGGATGCAAGGGTTCCGGGGTTTATCAGCTGCCAAGTATCACCTGTCAGAGGCATGCTCGCGATTTTTTTCAGAAGGGGATGCAAGGGTTCCGGGGTTTATCAGCTGCCAAGTACCACCTGTCAGAGGCATGCTCGCGATTTTTTTCAGAAGGGGATGCAAGGGTTCCGGGGTTTATCAGCTGCCAGCTACCACATGCTATAGGGGCATACTCGTGAATTTTCAAAGGGGAGATTCAAGGGTTGCAGTGTTTGTCACCTAGCAACTATCACCTGCCAGGGGCATGCTCGTGACTATTTGAGGCTGCGAGGCTTGCAACGGATCTGTTGACATATAGTGTCACTAACGCACTCGCAATGAAACCCTAGCAGAGGCATGCTCGTCAACGGACATTTTTTTTTTCGTCTTGGTGATTCTAACCCTCTCGTGTTAAAATAGGGTACTACGCTGAAGAACGGTCAGATCGCCGATGAGTAGGCGAGATACTTACTCGAATCGCGAAATAGGGTATAGGCCGGGTAGTGTCCAGAGGCAGGCGAAGCGGTTGCCGATGTATAGTCCGTGCCTGCCCGATTGGCTCTTGGTGTAGCTATCGTTTGCTCACCCCACAAACGCGCTACATATCCAGACATGAGAGGACAAGCATTTGTGCCCTCCTTCGCTTCCAGGTGTCTTTCACGAGTCGCCTTGTGGCGTTCGCACTCTCGCCGCTTGCTGGCGGAAGAAATGGGGTACGCATGTACCACACAGTGTGCATGGGAGCTAAGGAAAATGTGGAGATTGCTGAGAGAGGTGGTTTTACTGTAGCATAAGAAAGACGGCACTATTAAAGAGGTCATGATTCTGCCACATCGCAAGAAATTGCGGGTAAGATTTCTGGCTACAACTGCCAGGTTATTACCGCGACTAAATACATAACGCTCATGTTCTGATGTTCCGGAGCTCGCTAAGAACCCCAGATGGTACAAGATTAGCTGGCGCCCATTGCAACTTGCTTCATAGCCGCTATTTTAGCTTGGTCAGCTAGAGATTATTGCTGATGTTCCTCCCGCGCGGTGGCCTGTTGACTATATTTCGCAATTGGAAAGTAAGATAAGGACTGCTATATTCAGATCTAAAGGAAATATTTGTGAATGAAATATTTCCAGCGTAGACTGTAATTTAATGCTCCCGGGAATTGCGAAGCGCACGCTTGATTTCGTGGTGCATCATCGATCTCCGCAGAATTGCTGTCAGATGCAGTGCGAGGATAAACATCCAGGAAAATAACGCTGAAAAGCGAACACATGAAATTCGGCAGTGGTGTGCGAGGCACGCAAGCGGAAAGACTGCAGTTCGAGTACCCGTTTATTCTTTTCGCAGTGGATCAGAAGGGTACTTCGCCGACCGTTGCTTGCAATCGCCATCTTCGTTCATGCGGGGACGTCCTCTTGCTGACCAAGTCGATGGGGATTCTCCACTTTCCATGTATTTAATGACGCGTGACTACGAGGAGAAACCCATAGGCACGCTCGTAGAGGGTTACCTTTTGCACGAGTTCCCGACGATGATCTTAAAGTCTCATCACGACTCCCATGCTTCAAAGGGCGGAATCTCCCGCTTTCCACATGCGCCCACTGGGTTCGTACTTCCGCCGACGAAAGCTGGCTTTTGGCACCATGAGAGTGATCCATTCGCCCACGGATTTCTTTTTTTTATTGACGGGGCTGCTGAAGCCTGCGCTTTAATGGTCTTTTATCTTCATCCTACCAAACAGACATTTAAACCTTGCGTTTGGCGCATGATGGCCTTAGATGCCTATTTGCCGTAAAACCTAGCACAACACAATTTTCATTATTTATCGTTCCTGAAATGGTTGTGAAAATTTCCACCATTGAGGAGAGGAGCCTTAGCATCCTTGCGAACAGATCCCTGACGAAACATGTTGGTTTTAAACATAAAGGAAAAGGTTTTCACCTCTAGAGTTTTTCAGACTCCATTTATTTTTTCTCGATTAAGAAAAACCCTGTCATTTGTCTGTGCAACATCACAACATAGAAGTACCCTTTCCCTGTAACTAGCAGTAGAGCTACTCATGAATGGATATGTTTATTGATAGTCATTCTCTGGCGTGAATAAGAACGGCACGGTGGTATGAGATGGCCACATGGTACCGTCAGTAGCCCGCTTTTATTTATATCGATGGATGATTTATTGGGGAAAACCTTCGAGCGTCGAACAGTCGTTTAAAAAGAAATACGTTCCGACCCCGGTATGGGGCCTTGTTCATACTGTGAGCACGGCCTCTCTTTTGGGGCTGAAACGTCTTTGGTTACAAATGATTGGTAGCCTCTTGAAGCTTTTCCGCCGTGAATGTACCCGACCGAGCGGGTTTCCGGCAAACTGAGGATTTCAGGATTTCGTCCTCAACCAGCGCTGCTCATTGCCACCGACAAACAATAGACTTGGCTAAAGAAGGGTGATCAAAACTCGTAACACACAGCCAGACGATGGATGGCGCGTAACATGTAGAACAAAGTAACCAGGCTCTATATCAGACACGAATGATATTACAGAATGCAGACGTGTACACACATGTAACAAACAGCTCACTACAACCACCACAGCTGAAGTCTAGGCAATGCGCAAGCTGACAGGCTACGTAATTCTGGACCTTACCGCTCGCGTGTCTACGCTTTCAAAAGTCATATCTTGTCGTCTTCCTCGACTAAGAATGACCAAGAACCACATTTGATAACGTACCGCGCACTTACGAAAATTCGGTAGATACTGCTTACGTGCTGGATTACGAAAGCTTATAGTTCTACGGGCGAAATGTTTTCGAGTGAGGTTTTCGACACGTATTAAAGTTATTTCTGCTAGTATTGCTTTCGATATGAGTGCGTGTTCCACAGAGACTTTCGTATTTCACGCAGCACCTGGGAGAACTAATAACCGAAATCTCGGCTTGAAGACATACAATTGGAGGTACTTATGTCGTTGGTTCGAATCCCTGTCACCAGCTTGCCTTAAGCTTGCCTCCAGCTTGACTAGAAGATGCATGCTAAATGCAACGATTAA
>NC_139344.1:222274620-222320673 GCF_055883805.1 Amblyomma maculatum | reverse complement strand
AACCAAGAGAGTTCTACTATAAGTTGAGGACAACCCAGAGGGCTATGGAACGAAAAATGGTAGGGGTAACATTAAGAGATAGGGAGCGTGCAGAGTGGTTCAGAGAAATAACTCAAGTTACCGACATTCTAGTGGACATTAAGAAGAAGAAATGGACATGGGCAGGACATGTAGTGCGAAGAGAGGATAACCGATGGTCGCTTAGGGTAACAAACTGGATTCAAAGGGAAGGAAAGCGTAGCAGGGGGCGGCAGAAAGTTAGGTGGGAGTATGAGATTAAGAAGTTCGCAGGGGTCAAGTGGATGCAGCTAGCACAGAACCGGGTTAAGTGGAGAAATATGGGAGAGGCCTTCGCCCTGCAGTGGGTATAGTCAGGCTGCTGCTGATGATGATGATGAAATTAACTGCAAACAAATATTGCCTCTCATGCCCATGACGGCTGGCAGGTGTATGCAAGTGGTTTCTCTGGCCTATCAAATGTTTTATATTTTTTTTTTGTAATGCACGGCTAAAGTTAGCTTGGACACCCTAGCTGTACAAATGGTAAAGAGCGCTTGACATCAAGTTTAGGTAGCAGATATCGCTTTCCGGCGGTAGCCGGCCAGCGTGCTTGCTGAGCGATGTCTCAGCGTATAATAGCCTCGGTCCCAGAAGGAATGCAACGTACGGCTACCAGAGGGACAGAATTAAACACTGCCGCTTTCCCTTCTGCACCATTTGTATAGGCTCTTCTGGACGGCACCCTTATGAAGAGTTTAGACTTTTCTTGGTGGAACCAAGTTTCAGGTGGAGCACCTGTGTTTCAGGTGCAAGGGCCTCCGTGCGCTCGATTCTCAGTTCATCCTTTCATATGAAAGGAGCTGCCCGAGTTGGCAGTTCCAACTCGAAGATGCCATCTAGCCTCGTGATTTCACGCAACCGTGCCGACCAGTCGCACCTCTGGGGACTTTTATGAGCTTTTAAAAGAGAAATGAGCGCCGGCGCTCGATTGCACGTGCCAGAGGCATGTTCGTGGCTTTTTCAAAAGGAGATGCAAGGGTACTGGTGTTTGTCACTTGCCAACTACCACCTGTCAGAGGCATGCTCGCGATTTTTTTCAGAAGAGGATGCAAGGGTTCCGGGGTTTATCAGCTGCCAAGTACCACCTGTCAGAGGCATGCACAGTAAAAAATTTTACACCCTTAAGGGTGTAATTGGCTTGTCGCATGGGGAGCACCCTAATTATAAATATTTTAACACCCTTCTGCTGCAGCACCCTTCTCCGAAGAAAGGGTGCTGCAGCAGAAGGGTGTTGCAGCACCTTGTGCTACACCCTTCCCCAAGGAAGGGTGCTGCACGCGGTATACGTGCTCGTGCAGCAATCCCAGCCTGAGCATTCCAAATGACCTTTTATGTCCCTCATAAAGCAAAACGTAGGCTTGAGCACAGTATGCGTGCTTATGTGCAGTGTTGCGAAGAAATGAAATAAATAAAAGTATAAATAGTGTATGGGTAACTTGACCCACACGCATGTAAAATGCAAACCTGTTTACATTCTACAAGCTAGAGCATTGGTCAGACATCATCTGCATCCAAGCAACTGACCAGCTTCTAGCACCAATGTGCTTACTCTGTATGCCTTAGGCGGCTGAACCTGAAGAATGTGCCCATAGAAAAAAAATTTCTTTGAATAACCAGCCAGAAACAATGTACTTTCACACTTTCAACCCAAAAGAAAGTTTAGGAAACAACAAGGCTGTGGCAACTTCCTAAGCCAGAGTCCATTTGTAAAACACAGTAACAAGACGGCATTTGTAGAACAGTCAAAAATTTTATTTATTGACACTTAACAAATGTATCTCGCCTTTTCTTGCCCATACGCCATCAAGAAAACTAGTATACTTGGCTTGCATTTACTCATATTAGAATCCTCAGAACTAAATAGTGCCCAGTACTTTAATTTAAAGAAGAATGTGTAAAAGTGCCACAAAAATTTGCACTTATGAACATTGAAATCGCAACCAAATCATGAATTTTTTTTCACAATCTTGTTCATAAATTTCATCACAACTGTTCCTGGTGTATAAAATTCAGCTTCAAGAAGAGCTGCCTGCACTAGAACAACTAGCTCATTGAATGCTTAAGGTTTAAAACGCATTTTGGGCCTCGGCGGCAGCTTTTCGATGGAGGCGGAAAGCAAGGCGCCCGTGTGCTGTGCGATGTCAGTGCACGTTAAAGAACCCCAGGTGGTCGAAATTACCGGAGTCCTCCACTACGGCGTCTCTCATAGCCTGAGTTGCTTTGGGACGTTAAACCCCATAAACCAACCAACCATTTTGAAGAGCCAATTTTCTTCTAGGAAACAATCTCCTTCTGCATTGCCTGTAGACAATAGGCACTGGTGCTCAACGAAGAGGTAGAAAAAGTGTTTCTTCAATGCGCTAGCTACAGTAGACTACATAAATGTGAGGAGGTTCTTTAATAACCAGCAATTAAAGGGTTGATTTTGTGGGATTAAACAGACACACGACCAGACCGGTCAAACTAGGAACATCTTTTTATACAAACACATTAGACTAGACTAAAAAGCAACATAACAAATAACAACCTTAACAGGCAAAACAAATATGAATATGAACTGATAACAGTCACCGAACGCTGGAAGAAGGAAGTCCATGTGGACGTTTCCGGTTGCGTGGGCTCGGAGTGTGCGGTGCGCCCAGTGTCCATAAACGCTTGGTTCAGGTCAGCAGGTGGCTTGGCTGAGGGAGACGCTCGGCCGAGGCGAGAGGCCAAAGGTGGCCGTAATGCAGCAGACTCTAGATTTCCAAGTGCGTCAGTTAGCGCACCCAGCACGACGCTGAACGTCGCTAGCTCCTTAAAATAAAGCGTGGCGAGAGCTGGAAAGTCTTGATCCTGCAGTAAAAAAAGGTAAATTTGTAATGTATAGGTGTTAATTGAATCAGTACTAAGCTGTCTTTACTTCGTTAAACTGAACATATCCCTCGACAATATTTAGGTCTAGTCTGATAACAAAAATATCAAAACCAGCTAGTAAAAAGACTTACCTGATACTGTGCATGCAAACTGAATGCAGAATGACATGGTAATACATTTCTAGTTTCCAGGAAAGGTCTTACAGACTAAAGTACAGTAATCAGCTTGTTATGCGTGAATAACTGCCTGCTGTGAGATACGAAGTATATAAAAACGTAACTGGTGCCATTTTCTCTCAACCTTGTAAAGTTAAAGGTAAATTCCTCGGCTACAAACACATTGTTTAACTTTCCACGTAGTACAGCACATATATCATGCCAGTCTAGTTGGTAGGACTTACGAACTCTTGTATGAAAATGGCTTGGAAAGCTGTGGATTTTCCGATGCTCAGCGCGGTTATCCTCATGACTGCGACATCCAGTCTGAAAAAAAGATGCAAATATGCCACTTTTTGAGTGTGAGCAAAATTTGTCTTTTAAGGAAAGGCAATCAAGTCCAGCGAGCAAGACTGTACTCACACCACACCAAGTTAATTATCATAAGAGACCGACAATCCCAGTTTATTTTTGGAAACTACTGCTTAATGTGGTACGTTGATAAATTACCTCTCTCTTTTTGGCGAAAAGGACATTTGGGTCCTGATTGAAACTAGGACTTGCAGTTGATGCCAACATATCGTGTAAGAAATGTAGGAAATAGCTTTTATGCTTTTCAAAGAAATGTTCAGATAATTAAAGTAAATTCTGTACAAAAGTTCACATTTTTAAGCAAGTTCACAATTTTACTGCATAAAATTCGCAGGCAAATTCATGGGGATTAGATTATATAGAAAATTTCTCTCACAATAATCAAACCAATAGTTTTTCTATACATTTTAAAAGCCCAATTAACATATAAAAATATTTGAGGCATTGTTTAGTGGAATCAATATAACAGCAAAATTAAAAATACTTAAGCCAATATGTTGAAAGTGAAAGATGCAAGGAATAAAAAATTCTGTTCAAGTGGCTTCAAATATTTTTATACTTATTCTGTTCTGTACATGTGTCCTGCTTTACGCAGCTCCATCCGCGGGGCCTTTTCTAACAATTGCGGAATTGGTTCAGTATATGCAGTTTTCTCTCTTTCCTTTCGAGACTAACTGTACTGTCACGTCATGACAAATGCAATCAGGCACATTTGACATTGCGACCTTTGTGAAGTCTTCTCTAAACTAAGGAAAAGAAAAAATTCAAGCCTATTGGTCTTTGCGTTAACAAATAGCGCTATTATAAAATGGCCGCAATTTTTAACATACAAACCTTTTTCTGTGTCCTTGGTGATCAGATATGCAATCATTTTTTTCATTAGTAGGATGGATATAGAGTCCATTTCCATGTAGTATTTACATATTAACCTAGTTTTTTCAGATATTTTGGCCTTAATATTATGTGATTATAAAAGCAATGAAATCGACATCTGTTTAAAAGTTACTCTGAAGACATCAACAACACAACCGACTTGATGAAATGTCATTCTGTGAGCAAAGAATTGTTTAAAAAAGTGCGCATTATGTGGTGTTACACACTCTACAAAGGCATGCGGGTACTTGCTGTCAGTTACGCACCAGAGGCAGAGGCTCAGATTAATAATTCGGGACTTGGGTGTCAGCAGGCTGTAATGCATTATTCGCCATGTCTGGAATTTTATCTTCTGGTAGGTCAACACAATCTTGAAAATGGGCATCAGCATCTGCATACAATTTTCCTATAAGATTATAAAACACTACAAATGGCCAAAAGATATTCAAGGGTGAGTTCAGACGAGAACTGCAATTGAGGTCCAATGACCATTTTTTGTTTGCAATGAATTATTTATGTGTGGTGGACAAAGGTCTCAACACAAAGAAATGGGCTTTAGTTTTACAAGATACGGCGTAATTTTCTCGGAAAGAAAATCGTATGTCACTACAGGTGGAAAACGCCGTTTTTGCCATTTCAAGAAGTTGCAGGTTTGAAGACTTGCTGCTAGCGTACAAAAATTTTATCACTTATTTTTTTTTACCCATTGAATCTGTGTAACTTTTACTTTGTAGTTATTAAAAACATGTTTTGTTATTGCAGTCGATTGAGCAAAAAATCGCAAACATTGCTCCAGAGGCAACTCGCTACACAAAAGTCCATTTTCAACTTTAAATACGGGTATGACTTTAAATACGGGCGTGATTTTTCAGCATTGAGTCTCTTTCTCTTTATTATTCAGATAATTTTCTAAATTTCAGGCAAAATTGGGAGCCCTAAACTGCTAGGTGTGTTGTCCACAATGCATAAAATTCGACCAAGTTTCGTAAACAGTAATATTAATAAAAGGAGTAAATTTGATGCCAATTTAAAACAAATCATCGATATTTATAAAAAATCATCTCAAAGTTCCTCAGTACCTCAGAAATATTACAGCCTGAAAAAGTGTTGCATTATATTGTTTAAAATTGTAAAAACAAGTATAACAATGAGCGCTGATTTTGAATATTGTTAATTTTCAGCCCTACATTCTGGCACGACTTAACAAAGTGCTGCAACTGAAACATTTCCTCTATATTATCCCGGTCTGGTTGTCTATTTCTAGAAACATTGAAAGGTCTAGACGTGTTTGTTCTTTCTCCATATTATTTTGAAATCGGCCTAAATTCAAAATTATAAAAAAAACGAACATTGACTCGAATTAAAAACTGCTATATCTTCGATTTTTATCGAAGGCTCATAAAAGAATCGTAAGTACTTTATAAACATCATGTACTAAAATGTACTGCAATATTTAAATTAAAATGTAAAAATAAATATAAAACTGAGCGCATGTTGTCATTCTACAAAAGTGCTTATGGCTTGCCCTTGTGGTGTTGGCGTCAAAAGTTCGATTTATCTGCTGAATTTAGCTATACTTTAACTTATGCAATATCCACAGCCTTCTCAATGCTTGTAATGTCATTTTCTGCTTGTTGGTAGTGTTGATTGCTTAATGTGGAATAAATTCGCTATTTCATGGTAGAAAGCACGGCTAACAATGCATTACAGCTTGCCTACACCAAATCCCGAATCATTAATCTGAGCCTCTGCCTGTGATGCTTAACTGACTGCAAGTAGCCGCATGCCTTTGTGTGTGTGTGTGTGTGTGTGTGTGTGTGTGTGTGTGTGTGTGTGTGTGTGTGTGTGTGTGTGTGTGTGTGTGTGTGTGTGTGTGTGTGTGTGTGTGTGTGTGTGTGTGTGTGTGTGTGTGTGTGTGTGTGTGTGTGTGTGTGTGTTGTGTGTGTGTGTGTGTGTGTGTGTGTGTGTGTGTGTGTGTGTGTGTGTGTGTGTGTGTGTGTGTGTGTGTGTGTGTGTGTGTGTGTGCGTGCGTGCGTGCGTGCGTGCGTGCGTGCGTGCGTGTGTGTACAGGATGTAGAGAACTTCTGCCCGTCACTTACACACACACACACACACACACACACACACACACACACACACACACATGTATAGCTAGGTGATGTGCTATCTCCCCCCCCCCCCCCCTCTAGTTTATAATTATGCTATTTCAGTTCTCCATAACGACATTGACAATACCCTATTTTTGCAGACCATTTTTCTAATCTGCACATAATTTGAAGCATAATCAAAACACTTTGCGGCATGACAGTTTAGGTAGAATTTTATATTTCATTATAGCAGTAGCAGAAATGAGCCGAGATGGCGAGCGTTCTAGTCGACAAAGGGATATAGCCCAGAAAAAGGCGAGCTAACACAGAGCAAAACCGCCGTTCACCTCAACTGCAGGTTACATACACTTCGCAGGTTAGGTGGACAGGGGATTCACCGCGTGTTGGCTCGTCTTTTTTCTGGGCTAGATGGCTCAGTCGTCAAGAATGCTCATAATCTCGGCGCATTCGTGTTGCTGCTATAAATAAATATAAAATTACAACTAAACTATCATACTGCAAAGAGTGTTGCTTATGATTCTAATTATGTGCACATTAGAAAGATTGTCTTCAAGAACAGAGTATTTTCAATTTTTCTCATAAAGGAGAAATGAAATAATATAATTAGGAACTGGGTGGATTAGCTTCGCAAAAAAAAAAGGAATAAAAAAAAATAGGATAGTGAAAAAGTTCGTCACTGACGATGTCCCTTGAAATTACTAGAAATAGCGAGTTCATTCCACTTTAAGCAATCATCAGCACTGCCAACAAGCAAAAAACGACTTTAGAGGCATTGAGAAGGCTTTGGATATTGCATAAGAGTAAAATGTAACTAAATTCAGCAAATAATAAATCGAACTTTCGACGCCAACACCATAAGGGTAGGCCATAAGCACTTCTATAGAATGACAACATACATTTAGTTTTATATATATTTTTACATTTTAATTTACATATTGCGGTACAGATTAGTACATGATGTTTATAAAGTACTTAAGATTGTTTTCATGGACTTCGATACAAATTGAAAATGTGGCAGTTTTTCAAATTCGAGTCAAAGTTGTTCGTTTTTTTATAATTTTGAATTTCGGCCGATTTCAAAATAATATGGAGAAAGAAAAAAGAAATCTACAGCTTCAATGTTTGCAGAAATAAAGAACTAGTCCTGCATAATGTAGCGAAAAAGTTTCAGGTGCAACTCTTTATTAAGTCGGGCCAGAATGTAGGGCTATGATGCTGACAATTTTCAAAACGAGCATTCAGTTTTATACCTTTTATAATTTTAAATAATACAATGCAACACTTTTTCAGGCTGTAATATTAAACGCACGTAGCAGTTTAGAGCTCCAGATTTTACCTGAAATTTAGGCAATTATCTGAATAAAGAACGGAAAAAAGACAATGCTAAAAACAATGCATCATGCCTTATTTAAGGTTGGAAATGGACTTTTTTGCCGCACGTTGCTTCTGCAGCAATGTTAGCAATTTTTTACTAAACCAACTGCAACAACAAAACCTGTTTTTAATATAATTCCAATACAAGTAAAAGTTACATAGATTTAGTGGGCAAAAAACAATAGATTACAAAATTTTAGTACGCTAACCGCAGGTCTCCAAACTTGTAACGTTTTGAAACGGCAAAAATTGCGTTTTTCCAATAGTAAACAGTGATATAGGATTTTTTTTTTCGAGAAAACTGCACCGCATCTTGCAAAACTAAAGCAAATTTCTTTGTGCAGAGACATTTGCCCACCATATACAAAGATTTGAAAAAAAAAAAAAAAAAGGTCATACAACTTCTATTACTGTTCTTATCTGAACACACCCTTAAGGAAAAAATGCATAATGAAAAAATATTTGCATATTCGGCACGCACAAAGTTTCTTGAGAGGAATCACGTGAAACTGCTGCAGCGTAAAGTTGTGCAAAAGTCACAATGATGTTCAGCCAGCAGAGAGACCCAAAAAAAAGGTCCAATCTCCGGGAATGATTCGCGGACATATGATGCGACTTTGGGATAGCGACTGGAAAAGCCTGTGTCATGTTCGCTAGCGCTTTGTCGTCAAGGAGGGAACTCAGCGGGGGAACATGTTACTGCGGTAGTTCCGAATGTTTAAGGCAAACTTGCAGAGGTAAGCAAAGCGGCTTACAGCATTAACCTCTGCGAACTATTAGGAATTCAAGGCAAAGAGGTCTAGAGCCATAGAATTAGTCCGTGGCCGCCTATTGCTAGTCGGAACCTAAACTAGAAATAAAAGCGGCAATTTTGTTCTTTCTGCATGTAGTGACCAGAGAAAAGCAATCACAAAACGACACGGCGCACTCGTCGTAGAGATCAACGTGTCTGCTGCGCGGCACGCTGCCCGTGCGCCTCTATTTATGAGAACGGTCGGCTATTCGAAGCCCCGAAGTAACTATAATGCCACCCGTTTCCCACGCATAACTCTCCGCTTAAGACACTCAGGCTAATGGATTCCCTTCTAATTTCCTTCCTGTGAGGGCGAGCAGTGTTTCTAGAAAAAAAAAAAAAAAAAAAAAAGCTCAATTGCTATCCGCACTTGTGCTACGTGTTGCCTTTATAAGCTTTTACTGTCACGTAATGCGTTCTTGAAAGCCATGTCGAATAAAGAAATTTTTCGGCAGGTCTAGAAGATACTTTGACAGCGCTTAAGTGTCGTTCGTACCCACAGCACTACCGCCCAACAATGCAAGCGCCATGACCAACTATCTCACTTGTGAGTGTTAGTGCCTAACTGAATGAAACATCCACAAAGCACAAATAAAAGTTCCACTAACATAAGTCTACCTCATTTCAAGATTGGTATTTGACAAAAAGAGGACGTAATATAGGTATGCTTACCTGAAATTTCACCGACGACGGTGACGACGGGTTGACGAGACCTCCACAGTGCATGATGCTGCTCTTGTGTCAAGTATGCTAGCAGCCTAGAGAGATAAACATCCTCTTCGCATTGACATAGAACGCAGAAACCAAGCAAAGCAACGCACAAGCAACATTTCCAGCTGCGAACGGCCGGCGACAGACAAAGAAACTCGTTAGCCCAAGCGTCAGCAACGGCGCATCAGTTTGAAAAAACGGAGGGATGACGGGAAGGATCGCATCGCGTGATCAGCGCTTCAGATAAACACCGCAGCGCCCGCAGCGCTGTGGACATGTGTAAGGGAAAGTGGGAAAGGCGTCGGCGTCGTGCGGCGCCCTCCTCTCCACCCAAGCAGAGGAGGCAGAGCTAGCCAACATGAGTGTGAGGAAAGGAGCGACAAAAAATAAAAATAAAAATAAATGGCCAGCGTCTGAGAGCGCACAGTGCATTTCGTGGCGCTTTCAACGCGTATCACTCGGATAGAATAACTTGGGGCCTTTGTGCACGGCGGCATAGGGTCACCGTCGTCTCTTGGACTACCGCACCGGTTCGGTTTCACATCACCGTTCTCTGCTGTACACCTGAAGCCTTGCAGAAACCGCGAAATATACAAAAGTAAAAGGCAGTAGAGAAACGCAGAAACACGAGCGCCACGCGTGTTTTGCTGGCGCACGTATGCGCTTTGGCAGCTCGGACCGTATCGGCTATCAGCGAGCGCACGTTGTCGCCTTTAGCAAAGCTGTTCCGCCCCTGTTAGCTAGCTGTTGGATATATGAATCATTGTAAAAAGCGTTGCAGGTGGCCGTTTTTTTTTTTTTTTTTTTTTTGTTATCCCTCGATGATCGGCTGTTCAATCGCCTTGAACTTTTGACGCCCCAGCTTGTCTCTTTCGAGCTTTCTTATATTGTGCGAATTCAGGTTTTACCTTGTTAATAAGTTTAGTTCGTATTTTCAAAAACCCTTATACAGCGCTGTTCGGTCGTTTCTGTTATTACGCACCTACTAGACCGACTCGGCTCTCTCCTTATCTTTAGCAAATGCATTCCAGGCTTCGATACGATGTGCTGTTAAGGCTGCAAGTAATCTGTTTAATGCTCGACTGAAAGATGCTGCAGCTAATCAGACCCAGTTTTCACTCTTGATTCAGGTCGGTTCTTGTACACTGAGCACGAGATCAGCGTTGGCCTAGTACAAAGCGCTAGCCCTGCACCAAAAATGTTGTATCCCAGCTCATTGTTTTGATTTAGAGAAATTAATTGCAGTGGACGAACAGTTTCTCCGGCTTCAATTTGCGCAAATGGTGGAGATGAGGCTGGATAATAACTTTGATGGCGTATGTTTTTTTCTCTCGCAGATAAACTATTTTTTGAAATAGTTTGTACATCCTACAGCGCGATTCCATGAAGAGCGGTATAAGAGCAGTACTAATTAAATATGGCCCTTTTTCCTTGCACATGCCAGGTTTTCACATTTTCTTCGTGACCCTAGGTGTGGCGGTCAGATATTTTAGCCGGGGTGTCTCCTCAGGCATCTTCTCTCTTATTTCCATGTTTTATGCATTGGTTTACTACATATGAATAAAATAGCGATTGTTGAAAGACATGCCTTTGCGCCTGATTGTTTAGCTGATGATTGAAATAAAATGTAAATTTAATCATCAAATACTAGAATCTCTCTAAATGGAAACGTCACAGTCAAAAAGATTATATCCATTCTTATATTGATGGAAGAATAACTGCAACTTACATGAATATATACATGACGAATATCGCGCTAGAAAGAAGAGAGTTAATGAAGTGGATGATTGTTGGCATAGCTTGTTCCATGTCATTAATGCGGTAAGATGGCGCGTTCGGAATGCTCATTATGGCGAGCGATCTTGGAAAGCTTATGTTTCGAAGATAGTATTCCAGCATGTAATTTAGACAAATTACCCTTTAGAGCTGCGCTTTTGGAAAACTGCACTTCACTGGCGGTTTTTTAACCGCGGTTCCGGGCTTGTTTATTTTTGTATAAGGTATATATAAGTACTGAAATGCAATCTTTACTCATTTCTGAGCAGGCTTTTAGCACCCTTTCAGCACCTTTGCTACACCCTACATAAAATCAAGGGTGCTTAGTGGCAAAAGCACCCTTTTGAGCTGAAATGAAGGGTGTATATATGAAAATTAGGGTGCTAGAAGGGTGCTCCAGTGGATGTATTTTGCAGGAGCACCCTTTTAGCACCCATAAGGGTGTAAAATTTTTTACTGTGTGCTCGCGATTTTTTTCAGAAGGGGATGCAAGGGTTCCGGGGTTTATCAGCTGCCAAGTATCACCTGTCAGAGGCATGCTCGCGATTTTTTTCAGAAGGGGATGCAAGGGTTCCGGGGTTTATCAGCTGCCAAGTACCACCTGTCAGAGGCATGCTCGCGATTTTTTTCAGAAGGGGATGCAAGGGTTCCGGGGTTTATCAGCTGCCAGCTACCACATGCTATAGGGGCATACTCGTGAATTTTCAAAGGGGAGATTCAAGGGTTGCAGTGTTTGTCACCTAGCAACTATCACCTGCCAGGGGCATGCTCGTGACTATTTGAGGCTGCGAGGCTTGCAACGGATCTGTTGACATATAGTGTCACTAACGCACTCGCAATGAAACCCTAGCAGAGGCATGCTCGTCAACGGACATTTTTTTTTTCGTCTTGGTGATTCTAACCCTCTCGTGTTAAAATAGGGTACTACGCTGAAGAACGGTCAGATCGCCGATGAGTAGGCGAGATACTTACTCGAATCGCGAAATAGGGTATAGGCCGGGTAGTGTCCAGAGGCAGGCGAAGCGGTTGCCGATGTATAGTCCGTGCCTGCCCGATTGGCTCTTGGTGTAGCTATCGTTTGCTCACCCCACAAACGCGCTACATATCCAGACATGAGAGGACAAGCATTTGTGCCCTCCTTCGCTTCCAGGTGTCTTTCACGAGTCGCCTTGTGGCGTTCGCACTCTCGCCGCTTGCTGGCGGAAGAAATGGGGTACGCATGTACCACACAGTGTGCATGGGAGCTAAGGAAAATGTGGAGATTGCTGAGAGAGGTGGTTTTACTGTAGCATAAGAAAGACGGCACTATTAAAGAGGTCATGATTCTGCCACATCGCAAGAAATTGCGGGTAAGATTTCTGGCTACAACTGCCAGGTTATTACCGCGACTAAATACATAACGCTCATGTTCTGATGTTCCGGAGCTCGCTAAGAACCCCAGATGGTACAAGATTAGCTGGCGCCCATTGCAACTTGCTTCATAGCCGCTTTTTTAGCTTGGTCAGCTAGAGATTATTGCTGATGTTCCTCCCGCGCGGTGGCCTGTTGACTATATTTCGCAATTGAAAAGTAAGATAAGGACTGCTATATTCAGATCTAAAGGAAATATTTGTGAATGAAATATTTCCAGCGTAGACTGTAATTTAATGCTCCCGGGAATTGCGAAGCGCACGCTTGATTTCGTGGTGCATCATCGATCTCCGCAGAATTGCTGTCAGATGCAGTGCGAGGATAAACATCCAGGAAAATAACGCTGAAAAGCGAACACATGAAATTCGGCAGTGGTGTGCGAGGCACGCAAGCGGAAAGACTGCAGTTCGAGTACCCGTTTATTCTTTTCGCAGTGGATCAGAAGGGTACTTCGCCGACCGTTGCTTGCAATCGCCATCTTCGTTCATGCGGGGACGTCCTCTTGCTGACCAAGTCGATGGGGATTCTCCACTTTCCATGTATTTAATGACGCGTGACTACGAGGAGGAACCCATAGGCACGCTCGTAGAGGGTTACCTTTTGCACGAGTTCCCGACGATGATCTTAAAGTCTCATCACGACTCCCATGCTTCAAAGGGCGGAATCTCCCGCTTTCCACATGCGCCCACTGGGTTCGTACTTCCGCCGACGAAAGCTGGCTTTTGGCACCATGAGAGTGATCCATTCGCCCACGGATTTCTTTTTTTTATTGACGGGGCTGCTGAAGCCTGCGCTTTAATGGTCTTTTATCTTCATCCTACCAAACAGACATTTAAACCTTGCGTTTGGCGCATGATGGCCTTAGATGCCTATTTGCCGTAAAACCTAGCACAACACAATTTTCATTATTTATCGTTCCTGAAATGGTTGTGAAAATTTCCACCATTGAGGAGAGGAGCCTTAGCATCCTTGCGAACAGATCCCTGACGAAACATGTTGGTTTTAAACATAAAGGAAAAGGTTTTCACCTCTAGAGTTTTTCAGACTCCATTTATTTTTTCTCGATTAAGAAAAACCCTGTCATTTGTCTGTGCAACATGAGAGAGCCATATCACAACATAGAAGTACCCTTTCCCTGTAACTAGCAGTAGAGCTACTCATGAATGGATATGTTTATTGATAGTCATTCTCTGGCGTGAATAAGAACGGCACGGTGGTATGAGATGGCCACATGGTACCGTCAGTAGCCCGCTTTTATTTATATCGATGGATGATTTATTGGGGAAAACCTTCGAGCGTCGAACAGTCGTTTAAAAAGAAATACGTTCCGACCCCGGTATGGGGCCTTGTTCATACTGTGAGCACGGCCCCTCTTTTGGGGCTGAAACGTCTTTGGTTACAAATGATTGGTAGCCTCTTGAAGCTTTTCCGCCGTGAATGTACCCGACCGAGCGGGTTTCCGTCAAACTGAGGATTTCAGGATTTCGTCCTCAACCAGCGCTGCTCATTGCCACCGACAAACAATAGACTTGGCTAAAGAAGGGTGATCAAAACTCGTAACACACAGCCAGACGATGGATGGCGCGTAACATGTAGAACAAAGTAACCAGGCTCTATATCAGACACGAATGATATTACAGAATGCAGACGTGTACACACATGTAACAAACAGCTCACTACAACCACCACAGCTGAAGTCTAGGCAATGCGCAAGCTGACAGGCTACGTAATTCTGGACCTTACCGCTCGCGTGTCTACGCTTTCAAAAGTCATATCTTGTCGTCTTCCTCGACTAAGAATGACCAAGAACCACATTTGATAACGTACCGCGCACTTACGAAAATTCGGTAGATACTGCTTACGTGCTGGATTACGAAAGCTTATAGTTCTACGGGCGAAATGTTTTCGAGTGAGGTTTTCGACACGTATTAAAGTTATTTCTGCTAGTATTGCTTTCGATATGAGTGCGTGTTCCACAGAGACTTTCGTATTTCACGCAGCACCTGGGAGAACTAATAACCGAAATCTCGGCTTGAAGACATACAATTGGAGGTACTTATGTCGTTGGTTCGAATCCCTGTCACCAGCTTGCCTTAAGCTTGCCTCCAGCTTGACTAGAAGATGCATGCTAAATGCAACGATTAAGTGTATGAGATCACCTGAAAGGCTGTGCGACGAATGGTTGCATGACAGTTTTGATGCGAACGTTGTGAAAACTGCCGCCCCATGGAGGTCCGCCAGTTCTGAGTAAATACATGTTGTCCCACTAACTTGAGCCAAGGTCTGACGAGTGAAAGGCACTTCGGACGCGGATGGAACCGGATGCGTAATATTAGCAGAGTTACTGAGGCTATTTTTGTTTTTCCTTTAGCTGATTCGTTCCATTTATTTGTTCAACTTTTTAGGAATTGGCGGAAGACAAAACGCAAAGGTGCAGAGCGCTTTCAGAAACCTCTCAGAAAATTGTTTTCTGGACGATATATCTCACGTGATCTTATTTTTTTTTCTGCGTTTCAAAGGAAGCCCGCGACATATGAAATATATATATATATATATATATATATATATATATATATATATATATATATATATATATATATATATATATATATATATATATATATATATATATATATATATATATATATATAAACACACGCAACGAGGCTACTGCGCATTGCTATTATACTGCTCTGAAACGTGTAATGGATAAACAAGGTCGGTTGCGGTGTGGCAGGCCACGACGGAGCGAGAGTGTTTT
This sequence comes from Amblyomma maculatum, assembly GCF_055883805.1. Lineage (NCBI taxonomy): Eukaryota > Metazoa > Arthropoda > Arachnida > Ixodida > Ixodidae > Amblyomma > Amblyomma maculatum. The sequence continues at coordinate 222,305,424 of NC_139344.1, read as the reverse complement.
CTGCCAGTTGTGCTGAGTATTTGGGACTTCGTTTCGTGACTTCGTGTTGCTGGAAGAGCGTCGCGGAAGACACAAAACGTCCAAGGCCGCGAAAGAAAAGAATAAACTCTGATTCTTTACCTAAAAAAGAAAGGGAGCCGGACATGGGGAATCACAACAATTTCACTCGTTTCTGCCACTTTGTGACTCTTTTTTCGCATAAAAGGAGTCGTCATACAAGGAATAAGTGGCTGCAACCCCGTTCGCTGCGGACGTCTGGCCCCCCATGTGGCCCGAATGGAGTCACGGCCAAACACAGCATGGAGGACTGGATATGGCAGCTAAAACATAATCGGCAAGCAAAGCCTTTCGTGGGCGTTTATAAAAAGTCAAAGAAAAAAAAAAACTCACTTTATATAGGTCATACTTCTAACAAGACGACATATTTACCTGATTCTTAGGTTCCCTATGTCATGAAAATTGACTGATCGAACTTTAATTACTCCTGTTACGGTTCAATATAAACCAAAATCACGTAATAACGGGTGCTCGTTAGATTTGTGGAGCATTGAAATGAAGTAATGGCGCTATAATCACAGAACGTTCGCGCATATCCGTTCCTGTAGCCTTAGCAGCATGAATGGAGGTTTTAAGTAATTGGAACCGAAGCCGAAATTGAACGCAAGAAAAGTATAGTAATCAATTTATTTCCGCTTTTTCGCGCGATCCACGTGGATGCTGATGTTCTGTATAATGCCCTGCGCGTCATTACAAAAGCAGAAAAGAACAAAATTTTGGTCACCATTAATTCAACGTACGCGAATAACGCTCAGCACATGGGATTTTTTGTATTTCGACTTTGCTGAATATGACCTCTGCGGCCAATGCCAAAACCATCGTGTGAGGTACAGACTTTGAAGAATGTAGTATGTTCAAAAATGCATTTCTGCGCACGTTTCACTGGCATGCACTTAGGTGCTTTTTAACGGCATAGACACATTTTATTACGCGCTTTAGGAACTATAGCTTTATTCTTTCATATTCAGCACATATTTTAAGGTGGCTTGTATTGGTTCTCTATTGCATATAATTACTAATTTACAGGGCACTTAAAGCCTCACAGATGGTGTCGTGCTAGATATGAAGCAGCAGAAGCAGCGTACACAGCTACACAGAAATAAGGAAGCATCGTAGCGTAAACAATTTGAACAAGCTTTCGAGAATAGAAATCGTGCATTTTAACTTTTGGACCAGTGAGTGCAAATTAAAGAATAAACGTTGCCATAAGAGAGCAAAGAAGACGTTTAACGAAGCAAAGCAATTTCAGAAGGCGTAACCTCGCTACGAAGACACAGCTAAAAGGAAAAAAGGCAGCTCATGCCTTCCCGCAGCACACATACAGACGGATCAACAGGTGTGCTCACGGCATGTCCGGACTCAAGCGGCGGCGGAAGTGGGGAGGGGCGTTCACGGGTAGTGTGCGCAAAAACTAATAAAAATAAGAGCACGGTACCATCCCACGTGGTGGCCAAGAAGTGGGAGAGGGGGATGAAGAAGGGAGAGATCTCTTATTTTCCCCCCGTAATCCTGGGCTGCGGCGTATCCACGTAACGCTGAGTCATAGGAGGATGAACTGTATTGCTAGCTGCCCTTTCTGTCTCGCGAAAGCGTTTAGTCGGCGGAGTGTTACCAGTGTCACTCGTTGGAATGTCTCGGCGAACTGTCTCTCGCACAGTCGCATTGGAGCCGTCGTCCTGTCGTTGCCGTCGTCTACGGACTACGAGCGACGGTCTCAGACGTATCGGCTCTCTTTCGTCGCGCGGTTATGGAGCAAGCTTCCCAGACTGGATTATTCTGCGTCTGTCTGCGGCTTTTGTTTACCACTCTACCCTTGTGTGGCTCGCACGCTTTATGGCGGTTCTGACGGAAGCTTTCGTACGCTCGCCTGTATTTCTGTGGCCTGGATATCGATGAGTCTACAAGCAGAACTTTCTACATTGCCTGATCTCGTCCTTCGCAAAGATGTAACCCTGCAAGAATCGCAAGGAAGTAGCCGTGTGGACTTGTGTGTGCGCTCTGCAAGCCTCCCTCAACCTTACCTCTAGCGCGCGGAGTCGATTCCACCCGCTTGGTCATCTTGTGAACACTCTCTCTCTCAGTGGTCAGCCACCTTGGGAACTTTCAACCGCACGCTCCTTGTGTGCCTACTGATTCGGTCAATTATGAAGAGCTGCATGGCATGAAGCAAATTTCCACGCAGGCAGTTTATTTAGCGTCAGAAAAAAATGATCAAATTTTAAGGCACGCTGAAGACTTGCGCGCAAGCCTTCTTATCGGCGAATTAGCTCACATGGCTTTGGAAGACCGCCTGCTGATTCAGGTGAGTGTTCGCTTTGCATGTACCGACACATCTTGGTTTGTTACAGCCCATGCGGGACGCATATGGAGCATTGACCATACTTGCATTGCATGCGTGGAAAAAGCGCTGGACATCTAGGTGTTCTGCGCAACAAAGGAAAAATTTAGTGCAGTGATGCATGTTCGCTTATTAAGTGTGTGCACATTCGGGATACACGTGCAGCCATGAACATGTTTGGCAGCAGCGCTGCAAATATGCTCTGCGGAAGAAAGAAAAAAATTGAACCTGCTTCCGTGTTTTAAAGACAGCAAGATAACTGCTTGTGCACGAGCGGGACTTCAGATCGAAGCGTGCTCTAGGCAAGTTGGACATCCAGTAAGCAATGAGCCCGTAATACAGCTGCTGTTAGTTAATTTTGGTTTTTGCTTGTTCCGAATTTTACCGCACCCGCCCCTGACTACAACGCTGTTGATAACTGTAGTCCAGTCGTGCCTGACTGAAACACGCTAATTGAGCAGTGTGGCCATGCTTCTCCCTTATGCATGCTTTTGAGCGTTATACCTGCGCCGCGCTTAATATAGTCGAGTTAAGATAATTTGAAGACAAATTCTGTTACTACAGAAATTTATGTTGCCACACAGGCTCACGGTCAAATGCCACCCAAAATATTGTTGTGAGAACAGGGAATTTTCTTTAGTTTTTTCGGGTGGGTGGGATTTGTGTAACGAATGTAAAGATGAATGTTTAGAAACGTTTGCTTCATATTAGTGCGTAACTTCAGAGAAAGCGTGCGCCTTTCCCCTTAGTAGTGCTTCAAGAACTGGTGTCATTGCTTCTGTGGTGACTTACTGTAGCCCAGCCGCAAGAGAATTGTTCTCTTAAGTTTAGGGGAAGCGTAGAAAATCGGAGGTGCTTGCTTGAACCCTGTTTTTGATATCCCCAGTTAGGGAAATGATCTTGTTTTGCAGTCATGTTTCTGGCCTGTCAACAGGGGGTTGCAAGTGCTGCCGCAGGAAATGAATTAGGCAAGATGACTGCATAGACAATTTGATTCAATACACATTGCCACAAACATCTTTACATATGGCTGTGAAGGTGCGAGGTGCAAAAGGATGATGTCATGCCTTAAAAACTCACGAAGAAGCTACTTGCCTGATTCGTTTTCGGCATGACAGCACACCTCAAGTAGGCAGTGAATCTGCGCTGGCCTGGTGATATATTAAACTTCCAGGGAATCACAGAAATCCTCGTTGTTTGCTTGAACCTTGCTTTTGTTGTTCCCAGCTTGTGCTAGGACCTTATTTTGCTGTCATGTTTCCCATATTTCAGGTCTGTGAACAGAGTGGCCCAATTTACCGCCTCAGGCAAATAATTAGACCGAATGTACAGCCTTTATCAAAAGTTTACAGCCCAGGGGGTCTACTTCTGAGCGATACTATGTGGCTCGTAATGCATTCCCAGGTTTCCATACTTGCTGAAGGCAAGAAGATTTTTCGTCCTACCCTCTCCAATGACTATAGGACTTCCACGATTATTACAGAAGTCATATTATACGGCTTAAAAGCAAACCCTCTGGGCTCAGGCTGCAGACTTTTGATAAATGCTCTACATGAAATTTGGTTGAATTCATGTTGCCACAAAAATATTTAGACATGGCTCATAAAGATGGCAGTTGTCTGGCTTTTCTTAGACGTGACATCCGATCTCAAGTAAGTAGTGAATCCGTGCGGACCTGATTATATTTTTAGCTTCCCTCGAACTTCCCTGTTACCAGACCAGGTGGCTGGGTTTCTTTTTGCATTACATGTTAGCTCAAGTTCATTTCCTCCTCTTCAAATAGATGAGCTTAAATGTTCTTTTGAACAGAAAGAAACGGGAATAATTTGCTTGAACTATATTCCCAAGATTGTGCGAACGTAGTAACTGTGCAGTGTTTTGCTACACAGAGAATGTTAGTCTATCCTGTGATAAGATTCAAATAACTAAGGTGCACTTCGGACCTTTTTTTTTAGATTTTGCGGATTGGTTTACTGAATCAAATGTCAAAATCAGTGCCATTATTAAGGGAAAACAAACTGATCAGAGATTAAAAATAAAACCATTATCATTATGAAACGAAACATTGCAGCAAGAAGTGAGTACTAATGGTAGTTGCATGTCTGAGAGCAGCACAAAAGCAGAGCGTAAGTGCCCTGTCACGTGGCTTTCTTTTATTCTTTAGGGCTTCTTTTGGAACGCTGAAGAAAGAACCACGTGAGATATTACCCGCAGAAAACAATTTATTTAGAGGTTTCTTAGGGCCTGCAGCCAATATGTAAAAGTTAAGCAGACATAATTAATCAATCAGTTAGCGAGAAAAATAAAAAGCTAGTGTAACTCTAGGCTACTGCGTACATTATACAACTGGTTCCATTCTCGTCCGAAGTTCCATTCATTTTTTATAACTTTGGCTCAAGTTACATGGGGCAACCCGTATAGATGAACGTCATATACATCAATGCCTGAAGCATATAGGACAAAATTACTTTTAAGAAGGAATTGTATTACCTTGATAACTATATTCCTGAGATTGCGCGAATGTAGTAAATTGCTTTACCGATTCCTGCTCTCAAAATTAAAGGCATTACTTTTACAGTTACTTTCGAGCAGTAATGCAATGATGTCAAATTACTTTTAGCTTTCATGCATAAAGATAAAGCAAAGTAAAATACACACCCGCCTCTCGAGATGCAACGCACACATTCATTCGTCTTCGCGCCAAATTCCGTCCCTGCCAACTATTCCGTTGCTGTTCTTTCCCATGACATGCGCCATTACAAATATAATACAGCTACAAACGAACAGACAAACAAACAAACAAACAAACAAACAAACAAACAAACAAACAAACAAACAAACAAACAAACAAACAAACAAACAAACAAACACACGAGAACATCGTCACCTTCACTTCTCGCAAGCAAGAAACGAGGGCGAACCCATCGCCTTGCTGCCCGGAGCTGTCTCCGCTGTTTCTGTTGACAGCATCCGAAGCTGGGTATTTATTGCTTCGGTGGTTCCAGGAATCGACCTCGGCAGCTAGCACTCGGTAGCGTCCGGTCTTGGGCATTTCCGCCCTCCCCGCCCTTGCCTAGTAGCGACGAGTGTAACCAAGCACCACGGGGCCCTTAGTCGACGCAACCTAGGGAGTGTCACTATACACGCTTCTTATGGGTTTTTGTACAGGGTGCTTCTATATATAATACCGCGTGTTTCTGTTCAGAGTGGTGACACGTCCCAAGGTACAGCCATTTTAGCACATCCGGCGCATAGGCCTGCCATCGCGGAGCTGGAATTATTTTTACCGAGCGCCGAAATGGCAGCACTTTCGCTCATGCTTTAAGAATTCGAGGTGTATTGTCATTTAGGGTCACTCGGTAAAGTAAAAAGTGATGCAGCAAAGCTGATGGGAAAACAAGCACACGCGCAGTGAGGTGATTTCAACTAGCCGTTTTATTATTTTTTTTTTCCAGAGCGGTTTCTTTATACCGATGCGACAACCGCATTGCAAAGCAGGAATTAACGTTTATTTTATGCGAAATATAAACATTTAGGCCACGTATGTTACAAGTTACCTAGTTGCAAATTTGCAAAGAAAGAGCAGCTTAAATCGAAAATTGAAGGACAACATAAGGTCCAGTTGGAGAAAAGATGCAAACATCTTTTACTTGCTCAAGCATAATATACCCCGAGAGACTGAAGTCACCACATGTCAAAGTAGTTAACTGTTGGGGTACTTGGTTGTCTGTCATTATATGAGAAATAACAGGACAAGAGAAGAAGGCGACGACGAACGCAAGCGCTGCTAACAACTATTTATTGAAGGCATAGAAACACTCACTGGCCTTCACAGCTGCAACCATGCGAGACCGTCGGAGGCGTGTCAGCAGTATTATCGAAAAAAGCGCGAAAGAAATCTAATCTCAGGGTTTTAAAGAACTATTAAAGTATCACTGAGGCAGTCTGGCCCCTCTTTCCTGATAGAATATGCTTTCAAAGTTTTACAGAGTTTTTTGCTTGCTTCTTTCGAGGATTCTTACATCACGGAAATGTGATTTATAACTATAGTGAATGCCAAGCAATGCTGTCCAAGATGTGCGCTTTCATTATTAGTTAGATATTTTTATTTATATGCTCCCTAGGTCGATCGGTCGTTAAAAAAATGCCCAGTCTTACTTATATACGATTTGTTGCAAGGAAAGAAGATTCCGTAGGCAACGTTAGTGGCACACTGGGACACGCTAAATACGATTTACTCGAAATGGGAGCACTAAAGGCAGCCATCCGCTTTTTAACTCTGTGTCTGGAGAACGAACCTCGGGTAAAACGGAGCACAGAACCTTATCAACTCGAAAGCCTCTCCGTCTGTTCTTCCACGGAGCTCTGAATTCACAATTCTAACGGTTTATAAAACAACGTATGGCCAATGGAAAGTACGCTCCTTTGTGTATTTGTTTTATCAGTTTCGCTTTCGAAGCGGCAAGCTTTGTTTTCGGCGAGATATGCACTCAGCAGCAGATGGCGCAAGATCGTGCTGCGCCTGCTGCGCCGAGCAAGGCGGACGCTGCAACCGCTGCAACGTGAGTAGGCCTAACGTCTCGGGCTACACGATTTGACTGCGGCCTCTGTTGAAACAGTTTTCGTAAGCAGCACCTTCGTGTTTTCATCCAATCGGTTCCTCAAGCGACTGAGAGTGCAAAGACGCCTGCGTGAGTGCCGCTAAGGTATAGATCATGATGCACCGAGTGAAGGGGACGCTGCGTTGGGGTATAGCCTAACGTTCTAAAATTGCGCCTCCATGGAGAGCTCGGCTGGTCGCGGGGCCTCTGTTGAAATGGATACGTGAGTGGCGGCACCTTGACGTCAGCATGCAACGGTTTCCAAGTGCGACTGAGAATGAAAAGATGTTCACTTGAGTGGATGCCGTGAACGGTATGCCGGATTTTGTTTTGCTCTGACTCGACGCATTGTATGCGCACCGATACAAGTTCTTGTGCTTGCTTTGTCAGGCCCCTGACCCGCGGAAAATTTCTGCCTTGATATGGCGGCCGTCAAGGATATGCTTGAAACTCAGTCTTGTGTCTGCCTGGGCGGAAAATCTCGTCGTGTTTTTGATCGTGTCTGTTTAGGCGATCGTAAGTATTTTTCCGTTTTGCGTATTAATCGCGTCGAGCCGGCAGTCAAGAGCGCTTGAGGGTGTTGCAGAACAACGTGACATATTAGAGCAGGTATAACGTTTTAAGGACTCGTTGCTTTTGTCATTTGCATGATAATACGCCTGCGTTCGAACGAAGCATCTTTAGTGCGTTATCAGTAACCTGCGTTAAATTTCGCCGAGCCCAGCTCGCGCGCTATTTGCTAGTGTTCTTTTATGTTTGCACTGATGTTTGCTGTTGTCAGTGAGGATAGCCTTTCGGCATTTTTATTCAATTAAGCAACCTCAGGAGTAATTATTATTATTTTTTTTGTTTCCGTGCATATATTTAACATCTGCAGCCATTCGCAACCTTCTTCCCTGATCGCCTAACTCGGTGCACACACTTGTATTGATTCCAACTGATCGCTTTTTTTGAAGGGCGCAGTTCCGGGAAGAAAAATGTTCCTTCCGTGTGCTTTACCCGAAGTGCTGTTTGTCTCGCCTGACGTTTCTGAAGCATGCTCTTGTGGCTGTCAAGCAAACACTGTCATGCACATGGGTGGTCAGAAATTCAATTAGCTTTTTATTCACCATAGTTTTAAGTTGACTGTTTCCCGTGGCAAATTGTTTTGTAAATTATACTTCACTGTCATGAATGAAAATGATGAATGTCTAGTTTTCTGTCAAACGAAATTGCATTTTTACGGCCCTGTGCCTTCACGCGCGTCCCTTTTCCGTGTCGTCTCATTGTGTTTGGGCGTTAGACATTATTTATTTGCTCTGAAATGCAAGTCCACAGTCCCGAGCACAGCAGTGGGGAACGCGTTTTAGGTATCGAACGGTTGTTACGCCTTACCGAACGAAAATTAGGAAGCACTCCATACATTTGTTACCTCATGACCTTGGTGCATTAGTGCATAAAACTAAAGGGCCGTAGTATTTTCTGTGCAGAATGTGTAACTTTATTCTCATTAATTTATTCTTGTGTTATGAATGCTGCTTGGAGTGGAAGACAAATGTGCCTTTTTGTGCTCAGAAACTTCATGCTGAGCACAGACCTTTAATTATTCTGTCTGGTAGTTTTTGTTTTACATTTTTTTTTGTGAATTCATGTTTAAATAAAAGAGCTTTTTACATGGCTTCTATGGTTACTTGCTCTGTTTCTAGTATGGTTCATGAAATTTTTTACAACCGGGCGCAGTACACGCGGTAGAACTGAGTCGAAGGTCAATATGGGAGGTTTTAACTGCAGCCATTGCCCCTGCTGTAAGGTTCGATTGAATTTCGTAACCGCCGCATGATCTCGTTTTGTTTCCGCTGAATACGGCGATACGCTTCGCATGGATGCGACGTCGTGGGTATGTATGGCATCACTGTGTAGCAAAGCCGGCATTCAAAGGATGTAAAGGCAGCGATCCGATGCGCTTTTCTTTCGACATTTTCGCCCTGTTTCTTGCAGCGCTATACTTCTTAAAGATGTAGGTAGAACATATCAAGTTGATATATCAAGCCTTCTAAGTATTTTTGCACTTAGAGAGTTCCAGCAAATAGCACAGTTCCGCCTACAGTTTACTAGGGGGGGGGGGGGGCGAGAATGCCGAAAGTAAAGCGCATCGGATCGCTGCCTTTACCTCTTTCAGGACGTCGGTGGGGCGAGATCGTGGCGCTGTGCACATACACGACGCCACTACCATGCACAACGTATCCCTTGCTCGTCAGAGACAAACCGTTACACGCAGCGGCGGGGTGCGATCCGTAATTGTGAAATTGAATCGAACCACTGGTAAAGGTCCCGTTAAAACATCTCATATTAACCGCAAATGAACGCATTTTTTGCAGTAAGCATCTGCTCCCTATACCAACCGTAACTGCTCCGAATATTTCGGAATGAAAATCTACCCCATATCAGCTCCCGTTGCTTGCCGTAACTACTCCGTTTTTTGAAGAGCGAAAATCTACCCTATGTGAAATCCTGCAGCCACCCGCATATGGTCCGTTTCCTCTTGGGGTAAAATTTTACCCCATATTTTGCGTTTTAAATCGAACCTCATTTAGGGAGGACGCTAGAGAACAAGCCATTTACTTCGGTTCAGGAAGATTCTTGTTTAGTGTGAAGGAACACTTGTCGTGATTTTGTGGCAGCCAGACCATTTCCCGCAAATAATGCGACGGCTAAGTTGAACGTTTGTATTCGTCTTCTTGCTCCTTTATTTGCGTTTTTGCATTTGACTGTAATAACTATAATAAAATCGTAATGCAGCATTTATAAACGTGAAAGCGAACGGCTAAAGAACTGACCAATAAGGGTGGAAAAACATTACAAGGGTTCAACGTTGCTGAACCAAATATTGAGCAAAAGCATTAGCTGGGTGACCGAGCGTTCTTCTCTTTTGCTTCTTCCTCAGCCCACATGTAAAGCCCCATTTTAACCAAGCCGTATGAACGTGCCTTAGTGGCCTATAGGGGTAACGTGAATGCCAGGGTCCTAGCAGGCTGATTCTTTCATAACCGTCTCATGTGAAACGAGAGAACCAAGTTGGCAGTTCCTGCCAGCCCATCTCTCGCTTTTGTGTCACGTGGGGTGTGACGTCACGCGCTGCGCCGTGGCTGCGACCGCGCTACGCCGACCGCTTTAGTTGGTAGCCCAGCTCTCACCTTAGTGTCACGTGGGTGCGGCCGCGCCACGCTGAAGGTTCGAAGCCTAGAGTAGTATTGCTTTCTCAATAAAAATATTCTGCATACTACTCATATGCATTACTAACGAGATCTTTCAGTTGTTAGCCCGTTTATGTTGAAGTGTGACTCACGACAGCGCAGCAAAAATTAGGCAATAGATACAAAGTGTCGAACGGCGAATTGCTAGCTGTTAAAGAACAAGCACCTAATCGATAGCATGCCATTCGCGGCTGCGTTGTTCTCCATAAGAAAATGACAAAAAAGACAGCACTGAAGGCCACCAATAGAATGAAAACGTGCTTTCGCTTCACAGTTTTTGTATGTGTCGGTAGCTTTCCAACGACTCTCGTTCATCTGGGACTCCGACTTCTTTCTATAGGCTCCGGATCGCATGGGAAGCGGAGCAATCTAAGCTCCTTTGTTGGAGTCCATTCGGTGCACAAAGCGACTCAACAGCAAGTCATTTCTGTGTGCTTAGACTCGCAAGTGCAACGGCGTCACTATTCGATGCATTCGTGCGGCCGTGACAACAAAATCCGCAAGACAATCCGGCCGTGAAGCACGCACCGCGACCGTCCGACACCGCATCTTTGTGCTGCAGTATGGCAGCCGGGAGGCGAGGGGCTGTGCAAACGCCGTGAACACCCTGAATGGCGGCGCTGCTATCGAGGCATCCTAGTTTTTGTGTTCTGTCGTGCACCACCTAAAATTTCGGAAGTCTCTGCGCCTTTCTGCTTGGGGAATAGCCGTGACTCGTGCATTCTGCTCACGATCGGATAGCCGCAAGCTGTGACCAAAGGACACTGGTGGTTTCAGATGCATAGTTCTACTCAACTCTGTCGCTTCTTCCCAATATTTTACACTGACTGATGCTCACCGTGCGTCGTTCCTGTTTTTAAGACGCGCTACTGGGAGTACCAAGTTTCCTGGCGCAAGAACAGTGTTGTGTTTTTGCAGAGGTAATTTCACCAGGAGTTCATTACTTTTGCTTTGAAAGGACCACCACTAAGTAATTCATTACATTAATAAATTACCAGACTGTCGAAGAAATTCATTATATTACACATTACAAGAAAAAAATTTCAATTACGGTAATTTTATTTCAGTAATTCAATTACGTATATATGCGTAGTCACAAGGGGCGGTACTCTCGAGCGCTGGTTAGCGCGGGTGGGTCTGGGTCACAAGATTATGACGTCAAAGCTTTTACGTCATACGGCTGCTCGATAACACATTTTTAGGTACACCTGCGAGTACACACACGCCGCCGGCTGTTCTCGTAATGGGACCAGTAGTGCTCTCGAATTAATAACCGCACGCGAATTTGCTATAAATGAGCGGCTGCACTAAGAGAGAAAGCATAGAAATCGCATCTCGCACGAGGCTGCACATCATTCCCAGGATCTTCTTGAGTTTTCTCGAACTCTCAGTCCAGGCGCCCCGCTTCCCCAAGCTCGCGGGAAAAAGTGGAGGGCGGGAGGGGTCTCAACGGATTGCGACACGTGCGTGGGTATGTGCATCCTTGAACGTTCTTTTCTCTTTTCCTGTAAACGCCTTGCCCCCATCAAAGCTGCCTTACGTACGACAAGGTGAAACGGGAAAAGCGTCACAAGTCCCTGTCGCCCTATTATAATTTATAGTCGCCAGGAACTGCCAGACTGGCGTGGTTGGCTTCATTCCGGCGATGTGCACAACTTCGGACGTCGACTGTCTGGGCGATCGAGCGATCTTTTCCTTATGGGAGCACTTCGCAGTTGACCTCGCTTAAGTGGCGTATGGCAGCACCTCATATGGGCCGAAGTAAACGGGCAGAAGCGTTTCAGAACGCCTTTGCAGGCTTATTGGGCTATACGTCCAGATTTGTGTTCGTCGCGTTTGTAGACCACGTCCCTCGGGGAAGGTTGTAGCGCTGTCTGTAATTTTCTTGCTGCTAGCACTGTCAATGGAGGTGACGGGTGGCCTCTGCGTGAGGGATTTGTTGGCGAGCATGCATGACATGGCAGGTGGAGTGATCACCCTTTGGAGCGGAAGTTGTGCGTGTATGTGTGTTCGCGCGCGTGTGTATGTTTGTTTGTGTGTGTGTGTGTGTGGGGGGGGGTGCCTACCTGCTTGCCTGTCTGGGCAAACACATTGGGTATGTTTAGTTTTATGAGGGCGATAGTCGAGGTCTCATGAGCACTCATTTCTTTAAATTAAATTTTTATATGTGATGGGTTCATGTATCGACACAAATGAACTGTACGTCTTAGTTTTGCAAGAAATGCTGTAGCTTTTTCGAAAGAGAAAAATATTATGTATCGCAATGGGCGCAAAATGTCGTTCTTGTCATTTCGCAAAGTATCAAGTTTGGAGCCTTGTTACATGCGCACTAAAATTTAGTCGCGCATTACTATTTGAATGTTAAGTTAATCCAATTTTTACTCCTTGAAAATCTAAACAACTTTTTGTTCGCAAACTAAAAATGCGCAAACTTTTCTTGAAGATCTACGCGTTGCTAAAGAGCCAATTTTCAGACCTACATTCTTGCACGAAAAGGCAGCTTTTTCTCTACCCCGCTTCAAAACGAACCAGAATTCAAAAGCATTGCAAAAGTGAACAACTTTGATTTGTATCAATGAAAAATATCTTTTTCGATTTTTTGTTAAAATCTCACTGAGGAATCCTCAGTAGTTCGTAAATATAAGGCACCAAAAGGCGTTGCATAATATCAGTTAAAATGATAAATATGAATGCCAAACTGAGTTCATATTTTTATTCTGTACAATTTCTTAGGGGTGCCTCTTAGAAGGAGGAACCGTTTGAGGTATATTCAGTGCTGACTTCACGTGTATACATTTTGCACGGTACAGTGATCGCGGTCATATGGTAATGTCTTAGCTTTTTTTCTCGCTGATTTCGCCGTGCAAGTCTACCAATGTCATCTCTATAGTTCGCAGCCGCTTTCATCATTTGTTTTTAGTCGTATAGTGCGTTTTGGATAGTTTAGTAAAGAACATGCTTGTAATCAGTTGCTCCCATCACAAAGAGGAGCTATGCCTGGCAGCATATACGTACGACGCTTTCACGATGCCGAATTTGACGGCACCACGTGTGTTGCCGCAACATGGAGACTTTAGCGCCCGCTGCCGTCTTCTTCCGATAGCATGATACTGATTTCCTGAACTATCGGATGAACTTTTCACCTTTTATCGAGTCAGCGTATACGTAAGGGAGCGCGGATATTGTTGGACCTAGCGTTAAGCGGAGATGAAAAAATTTCAAGAGATTTCAAACCTTGAAAAAAAAAAAGTCTTCCTGAAGTTGCTTTATCATAAAAATTCGAAATTTGAAAGATAACACATATATAGATAACACAGAAACATATATGAAATTATATAGCCCATTAAGCCGTTTCATGTGCACATTACCAAATTGTGAAGAGCTCATATTTCACATGACACACATGATGGAGTTTGGAGTTACCGACGTGCGGCTGACGTCGACAGTTCGCTGCTACAAAGACCTTGTCATTATTGAGACGCCTACAGATACTTGGGAGAGTGCTAAACAGGGAATATACATCAAATATTACCGTGCGTAGTGAAACGATGTTCTACCGGAAGCTACATTTGAAATTTTGTCGTATTTTGGCTTCTGCTAGGCAAGCACCAAACATTTATTGCGTAAGCAATACTACTCCAGGTCTCAGCCCCTTTGCGTAGCCGCGGCCGGTAGCCACGGTGACCTTTAGAGCAGCTGCAGATGGGCTCCCAGCTCGAATTTTGAAAATTTGAAGAAATTTTGTCGTATTTTGGCTTCTGCTAGGCAAGCACCAAACGTTTATTGCGTAAGCAATACTACTCCAGGTCTCAGCCCCTTTGCGTAGCCGCGGCCGGTAGCCACGGTGACCTTTAGAGCAGCTGCAGATGGGCTCCCAGCTCGAATTTTGAAAATTTGAAGAAATTTTGTCGTATTTTGGCTTCTGCTAGGCAAGCACCAAACGTTCATTGCGTAAGCAATACTACTCCAGGTCTCAGCCCCTTTGCGTCGCCGCGGCCGGTAGCCACGGTGACCTTTAGAGCAGCTGCAGATGGGCTCCCAGCTCAAATTTTGAAAATTTGAAGAAATTTTGTCATATTTTGGCTTCTGCTAGGCAAGCACCAAACGTTTATTGCGTAAGCAATACTACTCCAGGTCTCAGCCCCTTTGCGTAGCCGCGGCCGGTAGCCACGGTGACCTTTAGAGCAGCTGCAGATGGGCTCCCAGCTCAAATTTTGAAAATTTGAAGAAATTTTGTCGTATTTTGGCTTCTGCTAGGCAAGCACCAAACGTTTATTGCGTAAGCAATACTACTCCAGGTCTCAGCCCCTTTGCGTAGCCGCGGCCGGAAGCCACGGTGACCTTTAGAGCAGCTGCAGATGGGCTCCCAGCTCGAATTTTGAAAATTTGAAGAAATTTTGTCGTATTTTGGCTTCTGCTAGGCAAGCACCAAACTTTTATTGCGTAAGCAATACTACTCCAGGTCTCAGCCCCTTTGCGTAGCCGAGGCCGGTAGCCACGGTGACCTTTAGAGCAGCTGCAGATGGGCTCCCAGCTCGAATTTTGAAAATTTGAAGAAAGTTTGTCGTATTTTGGCTTCTGCTAGGCAAGCACCGAACGTTTATTGCGTAAGCAATACTACTCCAGGTCTCAGCCCCTTTGCGTAGCCGCGGCCGGTAGCCACGGTGACCTTTAGAGCAGCTGCAGATGGGCTCCCAGCTCAAATTTTGAAAATTTGAAGAAATTTTGTCGTATTTTGGCTTCTGCTAGGCAAGCACCAAACGTTTATTGCGCAAGCAATACTACTCCAGGTCTCAGCCCCTTTGCGTAGCCGCGGCCGGTAGCCACGGTGCCCTTTAGAGCAGCTGCAGATGGGCTCCCAGCTCGAATTTTGAAAATTTGAAGAAATTTTGTCGTATTTTGGCTTCTGCTAGGCAAGCACCAAACGTTTATTGCGTAAGCAATACTACTCCAGGTCTCAGCCCCTTTGCGTAGCCGCGGCCGGTAGCCACAGTGACCTTTAGAGCAGCTGCAGATGGGCTCCCAGCTCGAATTTTGAAAATTTGAAGAAATTTTGTCGTATTTTGGCTTCTGCTAGGCAAGCACCAAACGTTTATTGCGTAAGCAATACTACTCCAGGTCTCAGCCCCTTTGCGTAGCCGCGGCCGGTAGCCACGGTGACCTTTAGAGCAGCTGCAGATGGGCTCCCAGCTCAAATTTTGAAAATTTGAAGAAATTTTGTCGTATTTTGGCTTCTGCTAGGCAAGCACCAAACGTTTATTGCGTAAGCAATAATACTCCAGGTCTCAGCCCCTTTGCGTAGCCGCGGCCGGTAGCCACGGTGACCTTTAGAGCAGCTGCAGATGGGCTCCCAGCTCGAATTTTGAAAATTTGAAGAAATTTTGTCGTATTTTGGCTTCTGCTAGGCAAGCACCAAACGTTTATTGCGTAAGCAATACTACTCCAGGTCTCAGCCCCTTTGCGTAGCCGCGGCCGGTAGCCACGGTGACCTTTAGAGCAGCTGCAGTGGGCTCCCAGCTCGAATTTTGAAAATTTGAAGAAATTTTGTCGTATTTTGGCTTCTGCTAGGCAAGCACCAAACGTTTATTGCGTAAGCAATACTACTCCAGGTCTCAGCCCCTTTGCGTAGCCGCGGCCGGTAGCCACGGTGACCTTTAGAGCAGCTGCAGATGGGCTCCCAGCTCGAATTTTGAAAATTAGAAGAAATTTTGTCATATTTTGGCTTCTGCTAGGCAAGCACCAAACGTTTATTGCGTAAGCAATACTACTCCAGGTCTCAGCCCCTTTGCGTACCCGCGGCCGGTAGCCACGGTGACCTTTAGAGCAGCTGCAGATGGGCTCCCAGCTCGAATTTTGAAAATTTGAAGAAATTTTGTCGTATTTTGGCTTCTGCTAGGCAAGCACCAAACGTTTATTGCGTAAGCAATACTACTCCAGGTCTCAGCCCCTTTGCGTAGCCGCGGCCGGTAGCCACGGTGACCTTTAGAGCAGCTGCAGTGGGCTCCCAGCTCGAATTTTGAAAATTTGAAGAAATTTTGTCGTATTTTGGCTTCTGCTAGGCAAGCACCAAACGCTTATTGCGTAAGCAATACTACTCCAGGTCTCAGCCCCTTTGCGTAGCCGCGGCCGGTAGCCACGGTGACCTTTAGAGCAGCTGCAGATGGGCTCCCAGCTCGAATTTTGAAAATTTGAAGAAATTTTGTCGTATTTTGGCTTCTGCTAGGCAAGCACCAAACGTTTATTGCGTAAGCAATACTACTCTAGGTCTCAGCCCCTTTGCGTAGCCGCGGCTGGTAGCCACGGTGACCTTTAGAGCAGCTGCAGATGGGCTCCCAGCTCGAATTTTGAAAATTTGAAGAAATTTTGTCGCATTTTGGCTTCTGCTAGGCAAGCACCAAACGTTTATTGCGTAAGCAATACTACTCCAGGTCTCAGCCCCTTTGCGTAGCCGCGGCCGGTAGCCACGGTGACCTTTAGAGCAGCTGCAGATGGGCTCCCAGCTCGAATTTTGAAAATTTGAAAAAATTTTGTCGTATTTTGGCTTCTGCTAGGCAAGCACCAAACGTTTATTGCGTAAGCAATACTACTCCAGGTCTCAGCCCCTTTGCGTAGCCGCGGCCGGTAGCCACGGTGACCTTTAGAGCAGCTGCAGATGGGCTCCCAGCTCGAATTTTGAAAATTTGAAGAAATTTTGTCGTATTTTGGCTTCTGCTAGGCAAGCACCAAACGTTTATTGCGTAAGCAATACTACTGCAGGTCTCAGCCCCTTTGCGTAGCCGCGGCCGGTAGCCACGGTGACCTTTAGAGCAGCTGCAGATGGGCTCCCAGCTCGAATTTTGAAAATTTGAAGAAATTTTGTCGTATTTTGGCTTCTGCTAGGCAAGCACCAAACGTTTATTGCGTAAGCAATACTACTCCAGGTCTCAGCCCCTTTGCGTAGCCGCGGCCGGTAGCCACGGTGACCTTTAGAGCAGCTGCAGATGGGCTCCCAGCTCGAATTTTGAAAATTTGAAGAAATTTTGTCGTATTTTGGCTTCTGCTAGGCAAGCACCAAACGTTTATTGCGTAAGCAATACTACTCCAGGTCTCAGCCCCTTTGCGTAGCCGCGGCCGGTAGCCACGGTGACCTTTAGAGCAGCTGCAGATGAGCTCCCAGCTCGAATTTTGAAAATTTGAAGAAATTTTGTCGTATTTTGGCTTCTGCTAGGCAAGCACCAAACGTTTATTGCGTAAGCAATACTACTCCAGGTCTCAGCCCCTTTGCGTAGCCGCGGCCGGTAGCCACAGTGACCTTTAGAGCAGCTGCAGATGGGCTCCCAGCTCGAATTTTGAAAATTTGAAGAAATTTTGTCGTATTTTGGCTTCTGCTAGGCAAGCACCAAACGTTTATTGCGTAAGCAATACTACTCCAGGTCTCAGCCCCTTTGCGTAGCCGCGGCCGGTAGCCACGGTGACCTTTAGAGCAGCTGCAGATGGGCTCCCAGCTCAAATTTTGAAAATTTGAAGAAATTTTGTCGTATTTTGGCTTCTGCTAGGCAAGCACCAAACGTTTATTGCGTAAGCAATACTACTCCAGGTCTCAGCCCCTTTGCGTAGCCGCGGCCGGTAGCCACGGTGACCTTTAGAGCAGCTGCAGATGGGCTCCCAGCTCGAATTTTGAAAATTTGAAGAAATTTTGTCGTATTTTGGCTTCTGCTAGGCAAGCACCAAACGTTTATTGCGTAAGCAATACTACTCCAGGTCTCAGCCCCTTTGCGTAGCCTTTAGAGCAGCTGCAGATGGGCTCCCAGCTCGAATTTTGAAAATTTGAAGAAATTTTGTCGTATTTTGGCTTCTGCTAGGCAAGCACCAAACGATTATTGCGTAAGCAATACTACTCCAGGTCTCAGCCCCTTTGCGTAGCCGCGGCCGGTAGCCACGGTGACCTTTAGAGCAGCTGCAGATGGGCTCCCAGCTCGAATTTTGAAAATTTGAAGAAATTTTGTCGTATTTTGGCTTCTGCTAGGCAAGCACCAAACGTTTATTGCGTAAGCAATACTACTCCAGGTCTGTGCCCCTTTGCGTAGCCGCGGCCGGTAGCCACGGTGACCTTTAGAGCAGCTGCAGATGGGCTCCCAGCTCAAATTTTGAAAATTTGAAGAAATTTTGTCGTATTTTGGCTTCTGCTAGGCAAGAACCAAACGTTTATTGCGTAAGCAGTACTACTCCAGGTCTCAGCCCCTTTGCGTAGCCGCGGCCGGTAGCCACGGTGACCTTTAGAGCAGCTGCAG
This sequence comes from Amblyomma maculatum, assembly GCF_055883805.1. Classification (NCBI taxonomy): domain Eukaryota; kingdom Metazoa; phylum Arthropoda; class Arachnida; order Ixodida; family Ixodidae; genus Amblyomma; species Amblyomma maculatum. Next base: position 222,286,925 of record NC_139344.1, on the reverse strand, counting down.
ATGGGCTCCCAGCTCGAATTTTGAAACTTTGAAGAAATTTTGTCGTATTTTGGCTTCTGCTAGGCAAGCACCAAACGTTTATTGCGTGAGCAATACTACTCCAGGTCTCAGCCCCTTTGCGTAGCCGCGGCCGGTAGCCACGGTGACCTTTAGAGCAGCTGCAAATGGGCTCCCAGCTCGAATTTTGAAAATTTGAAGAAATTTTGTCGTATTTTGGCTTCTGCTAGGCAAGCACCAAACGTTTATTGCGTAAGCAATACTACTCCAGGTCTCAGCCCCTTTGCGTAGCCTCGGCCGGTAGCCACGGTGACCTTTAGAGCAGCTGCAGATGGGCTCCCAGCTCGAATTTTGAAAATTTGATGAAATTTTGTCGTATTTTGGCTTCTGCTAGGCAAGCACCAAACGTTTATTGCGTAAGCAATACTACTCCAGGTCTCAGCCCCTTTGCGTAGCCGCGGCCGGTAGCCACGGTGACCTTTAGAGCAGCTGCAGATGGGCTCCCAGCTCAAATTTTGAAAATTTGAAGAAATTTTGTCGTATTTTGGCTTCTGCTAGGCAAGCACCAAACGTTTATTGCGTAAGCAATACTACTCCAGGTCTCAGCCCCTTTGCGTAGCCGCGGCCGGTAGCCACGGTGACCTTTAGAGCAGCTGCAGATGGGCTCCCAGCTCGAATTTTGAAAATTTGAAGAAATTTTGTCGTATTTTGGCTTCTGCTAGGCAAGCACCAAACGTTTATTGCGTAAGCAATACTACTCCAGGTCTCAGCCCCTTTGCGTAGCCGCGGCCGGTAGCCACGGTGACCTTTAGAACAGCTGCAGATGGGCTCCCAGCTCAAGTCGTCGCGTGGCCGCGGCCGGTAGCCACGGTGCGCCGCAGATGGAGCAGCCCCGCTGCCGAGTGGGGGCGCTGCCGTCGCCATGAGCGGCTGCCGCTGGGCTCCCAGTTCAAGCAGTCGAGTGGCCGCGGCAGGTAAAGAAGATGAAGAAGCTACGTCGGCTTTGCTTACGCAACCTACCGGGGGTAAAGCTAAACCCCAGCTAATGGTTTCCTTTCAATATTATTATTATTATTTTTTCACTAACCTAAGTTTAACATGCGGCCGAAACAACCGGAGTCTCGAAGGTCCGCAGCCTGTGATGCGAAGAACTGGGTTACATTTCTTCACAATCTCCATCTTTGTTTTTGAAAAAAAAAAACAGCCTTGGGCCTCTCTAAAGCGCACCTCGAGGACAATGTTTTCATGTATAACAAGATAACTGTCGCTCACTTTGATAATAAATATAAATTTCATGAGTTGCAGTAAAATGTACTCTTAAAAAATGAATTAACAAAGACTGTCAGCGGATTCGTAGGGCAGTTGAAATAAACGCTGAAGAAATCAGTATTATGGAGCTTCTACGGAACAATTTCGCACATTTCCGCGAAGCGAAGAAGGAAGTTAAGAAGTGCTAGAGATTAAGCTAGTTGGAACATCTTCTCACAAATGCTGCGCTGATTAGTTTTACACGAACAAAGGAAATGGACAAACGTTGAGGTTAAGCGCAATTGCGCTTAACCTTTAACCTCAGCGTTTGTCCAGTACCTTTGTTCGTGTAAAACTAATCAGCGCAGCATTTGTGAGAAGATGTTCCAACTAGCTTAATCTCTAGCACTTCTTAACTTCCTTCTTCGCTTCGCGGAAATGTGCGAAATTGTTCCGTAGAAGCTCCATAATACTGATTGCCCAGCACGGGCCCACAACTGTATCATGAAGTCTTCCTTTCTAAACCAGCGGTGCAGACCTCGTTGAAGGCATTGCAAGCACTTCAAACACGTGGAGCGTCTCGACAGCAGGCATTGCGGTTTCCCATTCTTCCTTCTTCTCACAAATGCTGCGCTGATTAGTTTTACACGAACAAAGGAAATGGACAAACGTTGAGGTTAAGCGCAATTGCGCTTAACCTTTAACCTCAGCGTTTGTCCAGTACCTTTGTTTGTGTAAAACTAATCAGCGCAGCATTTGTGAGAAGAAGGAAGAATGGGAAACCGCAATGCCTGCTGTCGAGACGCTCCACGTGTTTGAAGTGCTTGCAATGCCTTCAACGAGGTCTGCACCGCTGGTTTAGAAAGGAAGACTTCATGATACAGTTGTGGGCCCGTGCTGGGCAATAACCTCCTCAAATATTGAAATAAATGGCCACCCTTTATTTCTTTATAAGACTGTAATGAACTGCAGTCTGGGGGCGGAGCAGAATCACATTTGTTAACTTCCTCAGAAGTCTACTCGTCATTGCAATGTTCGCTTCAGAACACAGGACAGTTTCTCTGCAGACAGTACCCTGTAGAACCACAAAACTCCAAGGCCCTAGAGTGAGCAAAAGTAAGGGACCTCTTTTGGGCCATGCCGCACAGCATCGTGACATGGCGCCGCATACGGTTCGAAACTTGAAGCGGTGGTCTCCTACTTTTGCTTACGACAGCACATAATTATGCACATTAGGAAAATCGACTTCCAAAACATGTATATTAGGTTTTGTAAAACGCGAGAAATGTGATAATAAACAACCCATCTGAACAGCAATTAGCACATCAAGAAGAAAATAGTTACTGGCTAAAAAAAAAAGATGAAAATTACCGTTGTCGGACTTTTCACAAGGAATTATACGCGAAATAACGATTTTATTCCATTTTAAGGCATCATTAACCCCCCTAATGAGGAACACAAAAGGTCTTTATAAGCACTGAGAATGCTTTGAATTTCGTACGGTTTCTCACTGCAAAAGGTAGCCCTAAGAAATTCTATCGAATAAAATCATGAATTAAGTTCGTAATTTATTTTTGCAATTTTGAACAATATAATGCAGAACTTTTTTGATGCTTGCATTTTCAAAGTACCGTGAGCTGTTCGGGGAGATCTTAATAAAAATCGCAGATTATTTTTTTTATTGATATCAATTATCCATTTTTTTTTGAATTGCGGGAGATCTTGAAGCAGTGTACAAAAAACTTATTGACCACAGCTCCAAACTTCCAACATTACGAAGTGGCAAAAACGACGTTTTCCATCTCTTGAAGGGTTAGGGGGCGCCGACCAAAAAGGTAAATGTCAAAAAGCAATACGTTTCGGCTTCCACACGGAAGCCTTGTTCGCTGGATGGAATGTTTAAAACACGAAGCTTAAGTGCGTTGCACTAACCGTCCCAGGCATCTCGCGTACGCGGGCGGAAGATTACCGGCGTTGCGATTTAGTGTATGCTTCGTCGTTTGAATCAACACGGATTCCAGATATTGGCGTGATGACCAGTTCTTTTATTTTCCGATGATTGACGCATCGTCCCAAGCGATCTTATGCGGCCGCCACGTGTTCCGCAAATGCGTTAGAACTGACCTTCTTGTTTTTGGCGTCGTTCTTGTGTTCCCTTAATCGCCGTGCAAAGTTCCCGCTTTCCCCTATACATCCTGTCTTTGACGGACACCAACTGGTGACGAAGTTTGTACGCGGGAACGTAAGACACTTGCACATCATATGTGCGAAGAACCCGCGCCAAAGACTCACTCCAGGCACATAAGGGATGGCAGCTCTGGCACGGCAAAAAGCAACAACGGGTTCAGATGGGCTCGATGACCACCGGGTCACGGCGTCCACGAAGTGCTTGGGGTAGCCGCACTCGTTGAGCTCGCGCCGCACGTGGCGAAGGTCACAGGCCTTATCTTCAGGTCTCGAGCAAATTCTTTCTGCACGTCGGACGAGGGAAGCAGCCACAAAGCGCTTGTGGCAAGCCGGATGCACGGAATTAAAATGAAGGTACCGGCGTGTGTGTGTGTCCTTTTGTGCACCTTGAAAGAAAGCCGGTCCCCACGTCGCTCAACCAAAGCGTCCGGAAAAGCAAGACGGCCAGAAACCTCCTCCTCAACGGTGAACTGAATGGAATCTTCCATGCTGTTCAAATTTTAACCATCTCTTGTGTTGTACGAACTTTTCCGGAAAATCTATAGCTTAACCCGCAAAACTACCGTTGATTCCTTTGTGTCGACACATTTTCCCATCACGTATAAACATATTGAAAGCAAAAAATGTTATGGCACCTCGGTTTCCGTGCTTTTCGAAGGCATTCATACCTATGAATAGGAAGAAGGAAGGCAAAGAAGTTAACTAGAATGGTTTTCTGTTGACTACTCTGCACTGGAGAAGAACGAGTTGATGAAAAAGAAAAGGGGAGAAGGGGCGAGGAACACAATAGCGATCCACCACAAGGCAGTTGCTCTCACGTAGCAAAACATGCCTTGTAGGCATTGAAGGCAGTCGACGCTGAATGCGCAGCATACGTGCTAAGGAGTCGATGTTAGAGTAATTGAAAAACAGTAGGGACTACAAGGTATCATGATAGATTCTTGAATAATAATTCACTGGCCTCCTTCAGTCACATCAGAGATCGATGTCATCTAGGAAGAGCTGATGAAGTGCGGCTAAAAATACATCTTTCAAACTGTGCGATGTGTCAACCGACGCACACTGAACACAAACACGCCCTCTCAAACTCTAATTTCTGGTATATATCTGATCACAGCAAAACGTGCAAAAAGTGCGAACCACTATTTTTTAAATTTAAGGTCATTTAAGGTCACTAAAAGGTGAAATTCTAGTGGGTCACGAAATAATCAGAAAAAAGCAAGGCTGATGCAGCGTTGCTGCAGCAGAATGTTTTAGCAGGCTAAGATGACTAGTAGTAGTAGTATAAGACTTTATTAAAGCGTAACACTTAGGCGCCTAATACTTCGACGGCCTGCTGGACGAGCAGGCGCTGTTCTTCCTCACCCTCAGCACCAAGCCAGTCCACCCAGGTCCAGATAGTATTGGAGGGGGTGGGACCGATTTGAGATCTTTTTGGGTGATTCATCCTTGTCCGCTATATTGACAAAAACTTGAATAAAAGCTTTCAGTTCCGAGCCACAGAGTGCTTTGTTCGCTTCTTTCTTGTGTCTTGCGTACAGGAGGCCGTTGCGTTGATCTGCCGTGAGAATGAATTTTAACCAACCAGCTCCCCCCCCCCCTACGCACGCACGCACGCACGCACACACACACACACACACACACACACACACACACACACACACACACACACACACACACACACACACACACACACACACACACACACACACACACACACACACACACACACACACACACACACACACACACACACACACACACACACACACACACACACACACACACACACACACACACACACACACACACACACACACACACACACACACACACACACACACACACACACACACACACACACACACACACACACACACACACACACACACACACACACACACACACACACACACACACACACACACACACACACACACACACACACACACACACACACACACACACACACACACACACACACACACACACACACACACACACACACACACACACACACACACACACACACACACACACACACACACACACACACACACACACACACACACACACACACACACACACACACACACACACACACACACACACACACACACACACACACACACACACACACACACACACACACACACACACACACACACACACACACACACACACACACACACACACACACACACACACACACACACACACACACACACACACACACACACACACACACACACACACACACACACACACACACACACACACACACACACACACACACACACACACACACACACACACACACACACACACACACACACACACACACACACACACACACACACACACACACACACACACACACACACACACACACACACACACACACACACACACACACACACACACACACACACACACACACACACACACACACACACACACACACACACACACACACACACACACACACACACACACACACACACACACACACACACACACACACACACACACACACACACACACACACACACACACACACACACACACACACACACACACACACACACACACACACACACACACACACACACACACACACACACACACACACACACACACACACACACACACACACACACACACACACACACACACACACACGCGCGCGCGCGCGCGCGCGCGCACACGCACGCACGCACGCACGCACGCACGCACACACGCGCGCACACGCACACGCACACGCACACGCACACGCACACGCACACGCACACGCACACACACGCGCACCCACACACGCACACACACGCGCACCCACACACACACACACACACATACGCGCACGCACACACGCGCACACGCACACAGACACCCCGCCGCTTTTTCTTTTTTTTAGACTGAAACGCATCATTTTCTTGGAGCGCAGTGTTGTACGTGAACGTGATCTCAAGAAACTATTTCCTCTTATTTTCAATATTCAGCGTCTACAAACAAAGAAATTAATAAGCGGTGGCCTTACTGAGTCACTCGGTGATTCTATTCATTACGAGGAGGTAAGCGATTGTTCCTGGACTGCTTAGATGTGCCCCTCCCCTGTGTTGCATATCCTCAGTATGGGCCGATGTAAATGCTAATCTTCTGTCAGTTAAATTTATCTCGGGACAGCCTTTGACGAAGCGCTGTGAATGAAGACATTCTCAATTTCAGCAGTGGTAGGCAGAGAGCCTTTGTCTCATTGTATCGGCTTAGGTGGTCGGTGGCGACAACGCTGTGCCTATTCGCTTTTCGTAATTAACTGCCCATTTAAAGTGGTAATCACTTATATACGCGATAGCATGAAGAGCTCGTTCTGCTGAAAACCCGGTGTCGCCGTCGTCTGATGCCGTCGTTCTGTGTCCGTTAGAAAAAACTACCAGAAATTTCAAATAAAGCTAACGAATTGAAGAAGGGTCTAAATAAATCCGAAATTGCCGAAAAGGTTCCTGTAATGAGGATATTTCACAACATAGAAGTAAATTATTAAGAAAAATATACCAATATTGCGATTCCAACCACGGTCCACTGCATGACAGACGGGCCTGCAAGACATATAGGCCACGAGTCGTTGGTGTATACCTAGTGTGTTAGAGAAACGGACGCCAAGCGAACGTTTTGTGGTACGTTCGACTTTCTGCTTATGACTGTTTGGGATATGTACTGAAGCTACGGTAATAACAATTTAAAAATGTAACTAATTGAAACAAAAAAGTAAAAAAAAAAATCTCTTGATGAAAAGGTGGTGTCGAAGGTGCTATTGCGTGTACTTTTCAGGCGAAGCTTTAGTTTTCTCCTATTTTCTTTCAGTAAATCCGTTTTGGTACTAAGCGTAAGACAGTAAACACGGATTATTCCGTGAAACTTTCCTGCGCTCAGTAAACATTCTGTAATTAACGCTATTCTACCACACAGTTTACGTTTTAATCTCACATTGCCGAACGATGGTTTGTTATAGGTGAGTATGAGGTCACGTGAGACCCGCGAAAACTGCAATGCAATAGCTTTTTTGCCCAATCGCTGCCATTCTTGCTTATGGAGCAGATTGATGTAAGAGTTCACATGAATTAAAACTGCAAAGCAGCGAGTATAGCGGAGTTTTTGTGTGCGTCGCGTGATCTCATACTCGCTTGCGACGTCGGAACCTTCGTTTGGCAGCTTAAATCGAAACTGAGAGTGCGGAATGAAAAAAAAAAAGAAAAAAAAAACAAAGCAATTACAAATAATTATCGACCGTTGGCAAATTTTATGGCATAACCTATTTTTAACCAATGCCATATTCACGACTACGAAGGAAAATTACGCTAGCAAAAATATTGTTATCATTTTAATTACAAATATTCATTAAAACGTGTTCATAGAACAGCAGAGAGCCGCTGCTCCCATAGGATCCCTCGCCATGGCATGGAGTGGCATATGGGGTTTAACGTCCCTGGGTGACATGAACTGTGAGGAACTCTGTAGTGGAGTGCCGTGGGATAATTTGGCTCCGTGGACTTCTTCATCGTGCGCTAAAGCCGCAAAGTACAGGGGAGCATTCCGTTTCGCTGCACACGTCGAGCACTATAACCTCTAAGCTATGCGGTTGAGGGGTTTAGAACTAAGACAGGAAGGGAGGTAATTTCCATGCCACCGGGAATGCGGAGAAATGCGGGAGTGCGCCGTTCATCATGCTTCCATTTAACGGAGTCTTCTTTCGGGGAGGCATCGTTTTCTACTCTGGGTTCTAGTTCTGCTTATCATCCCAGCCTTCACCTTTACTTTTATTGTTATTGTTTTCATCCGTCGCATCTATGGGCTTTGAAGGCCATTTTACTTAACGCCTCGAACTCCGTTACTTGTTCCCACCCCTAGTTTCGGTGATTTAAACATGTTTCACCCGCATTTTCGTTCATGTTTCTTGTTTCCTATTTTGGGCGTTGGTTTATGGCTTATGATTTACGGACCTTAACGTTCCGAAGCAACTGAGGTTATGAAGCACGCTGTAGTAGACTGGGTAATTTATTCCACCAGGGAATATTTAGCGTGCACTAGCATGCAATGTACACCGGCGTCTTCAGTTTCGCCTCCATCGAAACGCGGCCACCGCGGCCAGAATCTAAACCGCGGGTATCTCGGTTCAGTAGTCGAGTAATCTAACCACTGAGACATCGCGGTGGGGCCACATTTCTCGTGTTTTTATCATGCTTTCATCCACGGTAATGTCGTCTTTAGAAGGTATCACTTTCCGTAGCAAATTTTAGCTTTGCTCATCGCTGAAGCCGCCTTCGCCTTCGCTCTTGGGGGTGATTTCCATCCTTTATTCTCATCGGTTTTAAGTTTTCCTCACACTCACGTTTACTTATATCACTTGCTCCGATTTCTTGTTTTGATAATTACAGCTGGTTTCATGCTCAGCTTCACCCTGGCGTCTTCTTGTTGCCATATTTCTCGTGTCTTGCATCATGCTTACATGTAAATCTGATTTTTTGAAGGTATTTATTTATAACCGATAATTTAGTTCTGCTCATCGTTAAAGCCTTTTCATTTAACTCGTGTTAGCTGCTTTATTTCTTCATTCTCATTATCAGCGTTCTTTTTTTTTTTTTTCTTGTTTGAGGCTTTTCGCATTTAGTTTTCTTCTCAGGTGCTTTCTAATGAGCTTTATGCTTTTTTTGGCATGCTCATAATCTTCTGTTTGAGGATTGTGTTGCGCAAGGTTCTTTAGACGCGTGCTATTCCCTTTTAACACTTATACTAGCTTGGGTTTGCACGAACTAGCCGGCCAGGGATACATTTCCTGCGAACTGTGGAGGTTGTCGTAAACTCGACGGAGAAAGAAAGAACATGCGTCAAGCCGATTGGACACCCTCACCACGTGTTCTTTCTGGCGTCGCTCAGTTGGTGCAAACCTTTGTAATTGCCAAAAAAAAAAAAAGAAAGACGAAAAAGCCGGATACCTAATGAACAGGCATTCTAATTACTTATGCATCGCACGCTGAAGAGTGTGTGATCCCACACAGTGATAAGTGCGTCAGTAGCAGCTCATCAGTAAACCAAGTACCCCGCTATAGGCATTTTGCATGAGGATCCACAGTAGAAAAGGGCGTAATAAGCAATTCGAATGTCTTTTTTTAAGGTGGGACATTACAAAGGATGTTAAAGTCAGAACCAACAGCTTTCGCTCTCTCCCACTGGGAAACGCAACCACGAGTGTACTTGCCTCCTTCACCAAGGTAAATCCGCCGCTATGCACTGATGCGAGTGCTGAGTGATTTGCATTGAGCTAGTTGATAGACGGCTGGCGCTGTACACATGCTTTAGTTTGCACTTGAATATTCGGCATCTCTAATCATGCCAAAACTCCCAGTCAGTTCAGAGACGAACATCGAAAGCTTATAGCTTCGCTAGCTAGAGAGTACATGTTACCAGTGGCCCTGAAGAGCAAAAACTTACGGGAAAACGTGGTGTTGCGGAGGATAATTACTACTAATTAAAGCCTAGTTTTCGCAGTTCGGAAGACTTTTTCTACACTACGCTCGGCGGCATGCTTGTTTTTTTTGGCAAGTATAACGTTAAAGGTTGCCGTTTTTGAGACATGAGCGGGAAGACAAGTTAAAAACCATATTGAGACATTACGACTGCTCTTATATCCTGCAGTTTCAAGGAACAAAAGAAGCCAACAGTCGGCGAGGCCAAGGAAAGCATTGGGGATTGTACTTTATGTATATTTTTTTTAAATTTTTACTTCGATAATCACATAAATTAGTAGAGTAATCTGTTTAGGGGAAATATAAGTAAACACAGAGTAGAAGAAAAAACAACGTGCCGATGGTGGGAACCGAACCCACGACCTCCGAATATCGCGTCCGGTTCTCTTCCAACTGAGCTACATCGGCCGCTGTCCCACCTGCTACTTTCTTGGGTATTAATGTTGTTTGTATACTAACCTTGAGAGTGTTCACCAGCGCCACCCTCAACCATAGCGGTGGACGTAGAACGTCCTGTGTTGTTTACTTATCTTTCCCCTTAACAGATTACTAATTTATGTGATTATCAAGTAAAAATTAAAAAAAGACAAAGTACAATCCCCAATGCTTTCCTTGGCCTCACCGACTGTTGGCTTCTTTCCTTCATGTATTATAACGAACACCCTCATTTCCCCTTCATTTATCTGCTTGTAGCTTATTACGGGGGTCTCGGTTCTGGCAGTCTTGAAGCCATAGGTAGCGTAAGAGGGTTCTAGCACAGCTTTCGCCCTCGCTCTTGATCACGTTCTACGTGACGCTGCCGGTAACACAGGACGTTCCACGTCCGCCGCTATGGTTGAAGGTGGCGCTGGTGAACACTCTCAAGGTTCGTATACAGACAACATTAATACCCGAGAAAGTAGCAGGGGGGACAGCGGCCGATGTAGCTCAGTTGGAAGAACACCGGACGCGATATTCGGAGGTAGTGGGTTCGGTTCCCACCATCGGCACGTTGTTTTTCCTTCTACTTTGTGTTTATTTATATTCCCCTTAAACACATTACATTACCGATTTATGTGATTATCAAGTAAAAATAAAAAAAAAAGACACTTCATATATATATATATATATATATATATATATATATATATATATATATATATATATATATATGAATTTTGTTGACAAAACGTGAATATTCGGAGCGCATTGGCGACACACTTTCATAGAACGCCACACGGTGCTCATGATGTGCTAAACTTGCTTTCGATGCTAGAGCGAGGAAAAATATCGTTGAAATGTTAGATCTGACCCAGAACTGACATTGTCGATCGTCATCGTGCCAAGCATGGTCTTTAGGGTGACCTTATTGAGGGACTCTGGTTCGATCGACATCAATTGCAGCATGCAGGTCATGCATGCGAGAAATGTAGAATGTTGAATAAAATTCTCTACTTTCCATGGATCCAATCTTGGGGAAACAAAACAGTTGCCGTTCTTGGCGTGATAGAGAATGTAACTATAGTGCTCTAGAATATTATGTAACTAAAGAGAATCACAATCGTACCGTTGCCAGCGGAAGATTAGATTGTTTGCAGTAGCCGTTTCATCTGGACAAACTCGGGACTACCTCGTTGCAATTTATGAGAGCATGGACCGCAGGAAAATGACCCGCTACACTCAGTGGGGGTGGAGCATTAAAGAAAGCGGCTGACATTTTGACCCTCACTGTGCCACTTAATACTTTGTAAAGAGAAATAGAGCTGCCTACAAGCCTTCAGCCAGGTGCACTGCTTGCCTAGAAGGCAGCGAAAAATACACGCTTCTGAAATAATTGAAGAAAGTCAAGTGTGTCTTCCTAGAGTAATGAGTTTTGCTTCGTGCGCGTCGCTCGAATAGCCCGCTCCTCCCTTAGTTTCTCTCAGGGAAAGGACGCGCGTCTAGAAAATAATAATCTCCCCTTCTCCCCTCCTCCTTCGTTGGTCTTACAATTCTTCATATGCATTCCAAATTACTTTTAGCAACAAAGCATGTCGCTATTTTTCTCGTTAGATGGACTTTTTTTTTGGCACTACCTTGAAGCAGATAGTTCGTGGGACCATTGCAATGCCCTCCGTATTCAAACACGATAGCGAGCGCTATGTTCCTGGCAGCAGCGGCTAGGGTATTTAGGGGCGAAATGGAGAATGGACAAGCGTGGCAGAGTTCGAGATGTGGTGAGGATTATTCAGAGGCCCTGAAGTATACTGTGCTTCACGTTATTTAGAAAGGTAAAACATCTGCTTTCTTTCTCCTATTTTTAATTCAAAATGGATTTTCTTCGCCGTTCCAAATATTTACATTTCCTTTCCCACAATGTACCATGCGACCTCC
>NC_139344.1:222242120-222269620 GCF_055883805.1 Amblyomma maculatum | reverse complement strand
TCTCTCCGCGGCCGAGTTGCTTACTTCTTTTGCGGGCGCTAGTCAGCCCAGTAAAGCGTTGATTTCAGTTCTGCACCTTTGTGTTCGTTTGCCGCCTACGGCACTGTCACCACCACTTGACGATATGCACCAACCATCATATTGAAATATGTGCTATAACCATTCCTCATTTCCTAATTTCCTAAGAGAACTGGCGACGCAATCTAGAATTACTTTCCAAAAAGAATGCGAATGCTTCTAATTTGCTATCAGTTTGATGGAAACAAAGACGGACACTAATGTGACGGCGCGGCATAGGCATTTCAGGGTTCTAAAATGATTGCGACAGATGAAAATGAGGTTCAAAATGACTGGTAAAATTTTATTCCGCTTTACTAGCACAAAGTAAAGTCCAAACGTGTACTGACGAAAACAATCACTTTTTTTTTTTTTTAACGAAAATGGATTTCGGCCGTAGTTACATGACAAACCATGTCCCATACATCGAGCCCATAATAATCATATTATTCTATATATTGAACGATGAGTGCAATATGTGATGATTTAAACTCAATAACGTTTTTAGCTCCATTCTGAAGGAAACAGACAATGAGTTCAAGCATTTCTATCCTTGCAAAAAATTCGTAGTGACTGTCAAGTGCACCTTCCATTTATTGACTACAGGGGTGGCAGGCTTAGTGAACAAAAATAAACATGTATAGGTTGCCAGATTTCAGGCGTTTTATATTCCTTGCTCTTATCGTCTTTAGTGCAGTTTCAATCTATTTTCCTTCTACTTTAATATCCTTTTTACCTTGCCGTGTCATGTCCAATCCACGTTCATTCACCTACTGTATTTTTTTTTTTGGCGCAAGGACAAGCCTTTTACTCCATTTTTTTATTGCTAACAGTATAACCAGAATTTGCATGCATCAGCTGTGTGCGTCCGTTCGGTGGCAGCAGGGCTTTAACCGGAAGATTGAGTTGGTTTACTCCACAGGCAGCAATCTCCTTAACGCATGTTTGAGGAAGAAAAGCAAGGAACACTACTTTGAACACCTAAAGGAGACAAAAACTGCGACTGGGCGACATCTTGACCTTTTTGCGATGGCGGCGCTGCGGTAGGGCACCCGACTACTGTGCCCAAGGATACGAGATCGAATCCCGGCAGTGGCGGCCGCTTTTCGATGGAGGCGAAGAACAAGGCAACCGTGGGCTGTGTTTTGGCAGTGTACGTTAAAGATCCCCAGGAGGTCGAAGTTTCCGGAGCCCTTCACTACAGCGTCGCTCATAGCCTGAGTCGCTTTGCTTTGGGACGTTAAATCCCATAAGAGAAAGCAAACCATTTTGCGATGCACTTCTGAAAAGTGGATGCTTGTTCACAGGAGCTCTCTCACTTATCGCTGTGGATCAACCTATAAAGGGTCACTTCTATTTTTTGTGTGTGAAAAACGGAATTGCAAGGTAAATTTCACATATGCTTCGAAAGAAGAAAAAAATCGCGACAGGCACGGACGTAAGAGCCGACTGAGCGTAAAATTAATTGCCCTGCAAGTGACATGCAGATTTGACTCTACTGTTTTCTTTTGTTTTCTCCTTTTTTTTAGAGCGCAGCTCTTTGGCGCCCGTTCCTGGGTTTCGCGTCGGCATCGGTGTCGGCCTCGTAAGCAGCTCCTCCCCCCTTTCACACCCTCCCCCCCCATCAGCCCCCCTCTTCTTGCGTGGCGCTGACCGCGCGTGTTATCTGATTGCTGCGCGCGCTCCCCCGTTCGCCGCTGCTTACGCAGTATACTCCCTCCCCCCCCCCCCCCTCTTCCTGCGTGGCGCGAGGGTGCTCTCCGGTTGCCGAAACGCCGGCTCGCTATCAGCGGATCATGGTGCGTGCATCCCAAGCCGAAACGCAGAGTCACGTTCTCTTCACTCGCTAGCGGCATCAGTCAGTCGCTGCTATCTGTTCGTCACGCAACGTACCTATGGGCCCACGCGCTGCCGCCCACAACCACCCGATAACTTAATCGCTCTCTTCATTTCTCCGACCACAAAGCTTCTTTCATGACAGCCAAGAACTGTTAGTGGAGTGTTTCCTGAAAGACTACGTGTGCAAAATTAAAAAAAAAAGTTGTATGAAATTGTACATAAGGTGTCTTGCTCGAAATCTTTGCCTCAATCTACCGAAAAGGATAAACAGCTGATGAACTGCGCTCAAATTTCGCATTAGGAAATATCGTAATCATCGGCAATTTTTTCACGCCCTAATCTCGTTGATTTGTGGAATGTGACAATTTTAACCCACTGGAGGGAACGCCTCAATAGATCTAATATGCCCAGGTTATTGTTTGTATCCGCCCGTTGTAGAGAGTCTGGCCATCACTACATCGGTATGGTGGCATTACGGAGGGTGTTACGGCGGTCAGCTTATGTGGTATGGCCCTTTTTCTAAAATTTGGTGATGAAGTAGCATCTCTTTGCTGTCGGCCAGAAGCAACCTTTGTGGGTAAAGTACTCCATGGTTTTAAATGTGCGAAATAATAAACGAGAAACAACGAATAAATTGCTCTATGCCATTTTTAAACGAATCAGCGTGAAGGCGGAATAGTAGACGACTGACGTATGTTTGAGAGAAACTTTAAAATCAGTGACATCGACGCTGAAGAATTTTGTACCGCAATCGAATGAAAAAGCCCTGCAGGGAATCATGAAACAAGGCCCGCGATGGTCATTTACGCCATAAAAGTCATTTACGTTATTTACGCCATAAAACAAGCCAGAAAAGTTTGGCAGTCATGGTCGCCTGTGCTTTAAGCGATAAAGCTGCATGCTCTTGCTTTTTGCGTGCTCATGTAATTCATTAGTCATGTGCCGCACTAAATGAGTATAGATTTCAGTGTATGTCGGTGGAGACACAGGAGGTCACCTTTTTCCTCGCTCTCACTTTTTTGGTAGATGGACGGCATGTTATAAATCTTAGACCGCTATGATGCATTCTGTTTGATTCTTGTCATTACGTCCTTTTGTTTGACTTATTCCATGAAGAGACGTAGAGCGAGTAAACTGGGCAATTCAAGTACAAAATAATCTGCATTATTGGGAATTAAGATGATGGTATTATATCACCGACCTCAGCCAATGAGAAAAGACCATGTAACCAAACCCGCATGCCGTAGTCTAAGGTCTGCAGTTGACAGTCACACAGAACTCTCCGAGCTTGAAATGTTCACGTTGGTAATGCATGCCTGGCGAGAGATTTCTTTTAACATATAGCGCCTAGAGTTCACATGGCTGGATACTTCTGGTTCGCGCAAATTCTCTCTTTGCAAGTACCTGCTGGATACCTGGCAAGAACTGCAGTGTCATGCTACTGCGAGCGTTTCACTGCCGAGTTAAAATTGCGTAATTGCATGCTATATCTATTGTTGGCACCAGAAAACGCACGTGTATGTTTTTTTTTTTTTTGTGGCTATTCTAGTATGGGGGGGGGGGGGGGGGCGATAGAGAAAACAACGCGCTTGTCGGCACGTCGATCCTTCTTAGCCTATAGTTCGTGGCATCGCCGCCACGTGGGGGGTTTGTGTTTGGTTTGTGGGGATTAACGTCCCCTATGCTACTCAGGAGAGACGCCGTAGTTGAGGACTCAGAAAATTTCGAACACCTGGGGTTCTTTAACGTGCACTGACATCGCACTGCACACGGGCGTCTTGCTTTTCGCCGCCATGGAAAAGCGGCCGCCGAGGCCGGGATTCGATCCCGCATCCTTGGGTACAGTAGTCGAGCGCCGTTGCCACTGCGCCACCTCGGCGTTTGTGTGTGTGTGTGTGTGTGTGTGTGTGTGTGTGTGTGTGTGTGTGTGTGTGTGTGTGTGTGTGTGCGTGTGCGTGTGCGTGTGTGTGTGTGTGTGTGTGTGTGTGTGTGTGTGTGTGTGTGTGTGTGTGTGTGTGTGTGTGTGTGTGTGTGTGTGTGTGTGTGTGTGTGTGTGTGTGTGTGTGACTGCTGGTGTTTATGCAATTGTCCTTCTAGACCGCAGCTTTTGGGATTATGTTGCCAACATATATACATACCTAAACGTAAACCAAATAAAAAACTGACTGCGCCGTACTTGAACCGGCTTAGTTGGCGTCGTAGGAATGCACGTGGAAGAACTGCAGAAATAAAGCTGAGAAGATGCTTTACGCGCATGTGCTCAGCTTTGGACATCGAAATAGGAGAGGGAAAGTAAACTTACCTTTTTTCCTTTTTTCCCTCGTCGGTGTGCGCGCACCGGTCCCCCCCCCCCCCCCCCCCAATCGGTGCACATGAAACATAAGAGCAAACAAAGAATGAAAACAAAAAAAGATGGCAATTTGGTCTCCTTTTACATTTTATTCTGTTTCATATGAGTCAGAGAGACCTTGTGGTCATCTCTCTAGTCCCTTCTTATTTTATCGCCCTTTTATACAAGTTTACAAGCCCCTTCACCACCACATAGATGAACACACCGACGACGAAACAAAATGACGAGTATACACTTTAGCTCTCACGCAGGGGTCCTGACCACAACCAGGATTGAAGGACAGGTGAATGAGTTATGGTTGAATGAACAGATGCCGTGCGTAAAATCGGCCTGAGTGAGCAGCTGGTCGAAGCGAAGGCGAAGAGTTCGGTAACGTTCGCTGACTGTGAGCGATTCTTGGCCCCAGAAATTATCATTTCCTCTTGATACGGAATGTCTAGCGAGAGCGCCTGACGACGCCATTTTCTTCCTAGAAATTCTTTGGTATACTTTTGCTTCCGTAATATGTCTAAATATTCATGAGAGTGTCTCAGCTTCCTTTTTGGCACATATCCGGTGCGAGCTTTTGCAACAGACTGTATTTACTTGAGAAAAATACCACCTACAATTCGCCCTCGCCTCATCGGCTTGCTTTGTTCGTACGAAGCGCAGCTGCTGCGAGAGGAAAAAAAAAACTGCAATATCTCCACTTGTATTTACGTAGCTTCACAACAACACAACATAATCATCATCATTACTGCGCGCTGCTTTGTCACAGTGATATATACAGTACAACACACAGATGATGTATTACACCCGGCGAAAACATCGTGAGCGAAAGCCACCGGACCACACGAGGCGCGGGTGGGGGCCCGTTGCTCAGTGGCCTTCGAGCCAGCATGAAATATCGCAGTGTGTGGCATTGGCTGCTGGCTTGGCACTTTTGCGGAGGCGGGTGCTGCGGAAACAAATTGTGCGCGGCTTTGCTCACAAGTTGACCCTGGCTCTTGTTGTGATAGGCCACTGGGAAAGAAGCAACGTGTCGCGATGCCTTGTTCGCGCCTACTTCAGTGCAAAGGATGCTCCACGCCTCATCACTTTTATACGCTAGTCAACGGATAGTTCCCACTCCGGGACAAACTCGAGGGAGGCAAAGTCATGCACGAATACGCTGTTCGCCGTTTAGTGCGGCTAATTTTATGTGGTGTCGCGCAAAAATCGCGATAAGTAACGAGAAAAATTAGTTTTCTAGTAGTGTTATTTTTATTTCGTTCACAGCAGGCTCGGACTTTTGAACAGAAAGGACGCTGCCGGCCGTTGGAAAGATTTTAGTTGGAACTTGGAGCAGGCTGCTTAAATCGCTGAACGTGCCGAACCTCAGCGCGCACTGCTTCGAGTGCCTCAAATGGGCCGCTGCAGAGCGAATTGAGGGAGAAGCGTGGCGGCAACAGCGAGCGTACGAAGGGCAGTCCGGCCGCGCTTTTGTCATCTCCGCTGAAGTGTGTAGCGTACCGTCTTATCATACATTTGCTTCAGCGCGACTGCATATTTGCACGATGTGTAAGAAGAACAATTTTTCTGCCAGCAAAATGAACGGGGGTAACGGGAAGAACGGAAGGCGCCACATACGAGGGAAGTTTTACCCCGCTTCCCTTAGCTTTGCTTTTTTGTATATTTACAAAGGAGTTCTTTCCCTTTTTCACTAAAAACAACAACAAACAAAAACAGTGTTTCCCACGAAAACGCACTCGAGAAGCTTATTTGAATTACCGCAAGACCGGGGTAGGACAAAAGAGAGGAGATCTGGGAGACTCTTGGATTGCTCAAAGCGACACATATGCAGTTTTTGTTTCTATCTGACGACCAAAAGCACATCTGGAACGAATGGAAATGAGCAGTTGCGCTGTCAGTGCTATGTACAACAGCCGCTATGAGCTGCATAAATGTGACATTATCATTGAGCTTAGCGCGAAGCTTCCACTAGCGGCAGCGCTCGCACGCAAATCTGCCGATGGATATGACAGTGCGCAATGCTTGATGGCTTTGTTTATGAACGTGTAGAGACTGGCTTCATTTATCATTCGGTTTCTGTTTTTCCGTAGTCTGTTTTACAACCCATTGAGCTCGCCCTGTGCTATGGAAAGGGCACGGTTATGCGTACTCTGCACAAAGAACACGTAATGAGGGAGCGAAAAAAAAGCAAAAATAAAAATGAGACGGTTCGTGATTGCGGCACTCTGAGTTGCCCATTGCACTCAGTGCACGCTCGCGAGACATCAGTAAGATATGCAGATGCACCGGATGAAGCGATCTCAAGCTGGAGCGTCGAGAACGGGTGGACAAGAAGCTCGCGTTTCTCACATTTCGCTCCTTTCTGCGGCAGAGCTGAAATATGGTTTCGTGCTTTTTTTCTTTTCTTTTCTTTTTTTTTTTTTTTTGCAGACAAAGGGGAATGCTCGGAGGTATTCGTATTCCCTGCACGTTGAAAACATAGCATTTTCCTTTCACATGCATTACCTATGCTCTTGATTTATGCCCTGGCGTAAACCTCAGTTCGCGACAGGAAATCCGAGACTGACGGAGGGAAGTTTTCGCACGTCAGAACGGTCTGTAACCGGCGTGCCTTCTTGCACCAGGCAGTAACGAAGGCGTAGTGACGTGTGCGAGCCAGAACCATCCTTAATGCGTGTGTGATGCTTCGAGTATTCATCTACTTAAATACTGGGCCCGTCTGTCACTTCAGTGCCAGCGTTTTGTAGGAGCGAGCGCCAGAAGACATTAAGATTAATCTGAGATGAAGTGTGTAGGTGAAGTATAGCTCTGTTTGATTGGCACGTGCCAGCACTAGCCACCCGAAACTCCTCCCAAACAGATGGGAACTGATCTGAGAGCGTTAAAACTTCACACCTCTCGGCGCGGAACCCTCAGAGAGGCTCGTGCACGCGTGGTCCACGTGTTTTCGCTCGCGACGTTCAACATCTCGAAGAGCGAGTTCACAGTGAAACGAGACTGCGTCTTGCCGAGAAGTTCCGGCCAGTGGTTCGGAGTTCGCGAAGGTCGACCGGAGTCAGATGGGAGTGTCCAGGTGCTCGCACAGCAGGCTCTGGCGCCTCAGGAACTCCTCGTGCAGCCCCAGCTTGGTGAAGTTGTTCTTGATGGGGTGCGGCGAGCCCTTCTGAGTCCGGTTCGACAGCTCGGTGGTCTGGCGCGACGTGCTGCTGTTGTCCTTGTTGCGCAGCAGTCGGTTGGTTGGGGTCGTGTGCCACGACGAAGTGTACTTGAGCATGCGACGCGTGCAGACGCTCCGCGTGGACAGCAGCGCGGCCAGGTCGCGCCGGTACTGCTTGGTCAAGATGGCGTACAGGAACGGATTGGCGCAGGAGTTGAGGGGGTAGAAGAATACCAGCAGGATCTTGGACTTGGGCACGTCGATCAGCGGGTAGCCGGCCACGGCCGTCAGCCCGAAGAAAGCGATAGGGGCCCAGCAAGCGAAGTCGGTGAACACGAGCATGGCCATGCGTTTGGCCACCGACGTATCCTTGCTGCCGCAATGAGATCGCGGTCGCTGGCCCGAGATGGCCAGGTACATCTTAGCGTAGCAGGCGCATATGAGCATGAAGGCCAGCCCATTCACAGACAGGAGCGTGAGCAAGTAGAGGAGGTCGGCGACGGTGCTGTTCTCCATGGGCAGGCAGATGGACGTCTTGCTGTAGCTGCTGATGCCGAGCAGCGGCAGGGCGGCCGCCAGCAGCGCGTACAGCCAGCCGCAGGCCATGATACGGGCGGCGGTTCGCAGCCGCAGCCTCCGGTTCAGGTGCACAGCGTACGTGATGGCATACCAGCGCTCGAGCGTGATCACCGTCAACGTGTAGATGGAGAGCTCGGACGCGAACACGGTCAGGAAGCCAGCCACCTTGCAGCCGGCGCCTGCGTGATTGAAGGAC
This sequence comes from Amblyomma maculatum, assembly GCF_055883805.1. Lineage (NCBI taxonomy): Eukaryota > Metazoa > Arthropoda > Arachnida > Ixodida > Ixodidae > Amblyomma > Amblyomma maculatum. The sequence continues at coordinate 222,261,451 of NC_139344.1, read as the reverse complement.
CGGCGATAGCACTGTCATTGTTTAAATGGCGCATGCGACAGCAGAAGGTGGCACCGCAAGTGATACATTCACTATGGAAATTTTATAAGGGACAGCCACAAAGATCGTAGTGCAAAAACAAAACGGCTACAGGTTCTTGGAAACGTCAGATTGCTTGACACGATGAAAAATAAATCGCCACGACAGGCGCAGAATTCATTCGCTTCGCCTCTGAAAAGCGGTTCCACTTCTGATACGCGACATTGCACACTTGCATCCTGTTTCTGAGAAACAAAACCAATCTATAAACGAGGAAACTTCCGCTTCTGCTCAAAAATGAGTCTTTTAACCACCATGATGACAGCAACCACTCGTGAAAGCTATGGCAAACTTTGTGAGCTGGTTATTTGTGCACTCTCTCAACATTAACGTTTACCGTGTCAGCACAGTGAAAGTCAGACAGGGGTTATCTTGCAAATACATAACGACAAATTTCAGGGCTGTAGCCAGTTCACACGAGGCCTTTTATCCCTCAAAGCGTGCATGAAAAAATGATTTCTAGCTACATGAAAACGCGACTTACCGGCACAAACTATACCGGTACCTTTTCATTAACCGTGGGGAAAGACGCTTGCTTGTTCTGGCCTTTTACTTTTTAAAGCACGGCTTTGAGAACACGGACGGTGGGTCTCCTGCTTTCACCCTGATTTTAGAAAGGAAATGCATATTTTTTTAGTGTTTAGTTTTTGTAGTGGTTGCATTTTTATTGTAATGCAGTGCACTTTACGTTTGAATTTATTGTAACACTTGTAGTATATGCGTACTCTTTTTCCTTCGGGTGACATAGCGGTTTACGGTGCGCTTTTCCTTCCATAAGCAATGTCGCCTAACTAGGCTAACTTCCCATCCTGCGACAACAGAAGCCTCCACGGAAAAAAAGTACGGTTACAGGGCCCCAAAATTAATAACATTTTAAGCATGCATTTATTTTATTGCGATAGCGTGCCTTGCAGTATAAAATGGTTGTTTGCAGGTTTAAGTACGGGCTTGCAAGGGTGGAAGAACGGGCTAGTTGATACATCATCTTGGAAATCAAACTAGCGCACTTCAAAACAAAGACACAGGAAGAGAACGACAACACAGCGCTGACTTCAACTGGTATTTATTAGAGAGAGACACAATATGTATGTACGAAAAGTGGGCGTGAAAGAATTGATAACTGCTGAGTTTGCACGTGGCGTAAAACAGCGAACGCAAAGTTAAAAGGCGCACGATAACAATATAGGTCAAAGCAAGGCAGAACGGCAGGGCTATAAAAAATAAAGAAGCGAAAAAAAAACAAAAACGGGGAGGCATGTAGGTAAAAACAGTTAAAGATGGCACGATCCGAAGATACATAAACTAAAATCGAAAAAAGGCTAAAAGGGGCGTTGGCGTTGCCTAAACTGGGCGTTGCCTAAACGAACGACTTATGGAACACTCAAACAGTGTTTACAATACTACGAAAAGAAACCTAGGTGTTCACTGCCTAAAATGTCCTTCTCAGCCCTGTGAGCCATCACTTCATAAATGCACATCAGTTCACACGCGAAATCATAGAAGCCGCTCACATTCTAAAGCTAGGTCAAAATTGTGTTAGCACACCCTCAATAGCCCTGACTAAACGCGAGTTAGAATATTTGAACCAGACGCACAGTAGTTTTAATGTTTAGATTCCGGGTACACTCCTCAGCCTCTAGCGGCCTGGCCTTGGTTATTTTAGGTATTCTGTTTTTAATGCCCTTTTGGTCTTGTAATGCTCTTAATTGTCCTTTTGATTCTTTTATCGCTCTTAATGCCCCTTCTGTGTTTTTTATCGCTCTTAATGCCCCCTTTGGCTTTTATCGCTCTTAATGCCCCTTTTGGCCTTTTTTCGATTTTAGTTTATGTATCTTCGGATCGTGCCATCTTTAACTGTTTTTACCTACATGCCTCCCCGTTTTTTTCGCTTCTTTATTTTTTATAGCCCTGCCGTTCTGCCTTGCTTTGACCTGTATTGTTATCGTGCGCCTTTTAACTTTGCGTTCGGTGTTTTACGCCACGTGCAAACTCAGCAGTTATCAATTCTTTCACGCCCACTTTTCGTACACATATATTGTGTCTCTCTCTAATAAATACCAGTTGAAGTCAGCGCTGTGTTGTCGTTCTCTTCCTGTGTCTTTGTTTTGAAGTGCGCTAGTTTGATTTCCAAGATAAGTACGGGCTGCATTCCCGAAGGCAATCTAGTAAGAGCTGGTGGAATGCCGAACCGGATGCGAAACCGCAAATAAGTTTCGCGGGTCACCTTCTGGTGCCTGCATTTGTCCCGTCTTCCTCAGAAACATGCCTCTGGCAGATGATAGTCGGCAGGTGATGTGGCCGAACAGTGATTGGTCTCCGATTTTTATGACGTCACGAGACCATGTGTCATGGTCTAACTGGCACGAGCTGCCTACTTCTACGGCATTTTTGATATGGGGATCAGACTGGCCGGGATCCTTGGACCCCAAATCAGGCACGCCACTCATAGGCCATGCAGGCACTTCCGTGTTGCTTGGTTATAGAGCGGGGATTTATACCTATACCAGGTGGTCTAGTAGATTACGACTGCATGCGAACAAGGCTAAAATAAACTAAATATAAACAATTCATTGCCACGGCAGCATTTCGATCCTGCTGCCGGGCGAACAGATCATCCTCGCTGGTTACTGCAAAAGAGCAGTACACGCCACCACTGCAGCCGACCAACCAAGTGTTTACCTGCAAGTCTCTTGCGTTGTGCACTGCATGTCGTCGTCTGCATCAACTTCCCCCCGTGCATCCGGAACACACCGCTACCACATTGCCCTTTTAAGGTGCTTTAAATTCTCGATACCTCCCCCCCCCCCCCCTCTTTCCTTCTCCAGGAAGAAACGAAAACATCAGAAATAACCCATTAGAGTGGTTAATCAAATACGCGATCATCACGGTCATCAGCGCGCCCCAATGATGACATAAAAGGGGCAGAAGAGATCGGAGTATATCCATGAATGAAGCGCGTCTATCATGCTTAACAGATGCGAGTCGCCAGTGTCATCGCAATGAACAGCGACGGTTAAGAAGGCAGCGTGAGCGTGAGTCCATTACCCGGAAAGAGTCGCTAAACGGCAGAAAAGTCTAAAAGGGAACAGAGTGAGCAAATATGATCAACGTGTCAATAAAACACCAGAAGAGAGGGGACCCCATCTCTAAGCTGTCGCCGAGACCAGCGACCACATCTCTAAGCTGTCGCCGAGGCCAGAAAGGCTCAACCGCAGCTTTGTGAAACATTTGAAAGAATAGTACATGAGACTCATCATGCCTAAAAGCATGGCCACGGTTCAACGGAACAGTTGCATTGGCGTGGTGTTCCAGACAAACCGTGGCATCAAATGCCAAATCAATACACAGACTAGAAAACTGTGCTCATCAATATGCTTGGCCAGGTGAGGATTCAATAAAATATTGTGTGCCCTCATGCATATCTGTGTTAAAAAACAAATGTACACATTAAATATACACATAAACAATTTATTCTAATGCAAACCATTCCTAAACAAAGCATAACTCCGCACAGCTGCGCTGAGCATTGCTAGCGCCTCTAGATCACATTTTATTATCCACGCTAGTATAGGCTGTAATAGTGTTTTTTTTCTTTCTTGATGTTTCTATTAGTACAGTGCGCTCTAAATTTCTGTGTCGCAAAAAGGGGGCAGAAAGAATATAAACGCTACCCGGAGACTAATTTTAGCGCTGGCAGAACCGGCGAGAACAATCGAGCTGCGAAACTAATAGCTATAGATATAAGCCTTGGCCTCCGAGATAAGGCCATCAGCAAGGTTTGTTTCTGCAAATATCTTTTTTTTTTCTATTTTGGACACTATACTTTGAGAAGTTTTTAAAAGAGTTTGTTGAAAAGGCCCGGTATACGGATCTCGCACACGATGAAGGTAAGCACGAACAGCAGTTACTTGCTTCCAGAAGTGAGGACTTCAGACGGGAAACGCATGAGCCGACCGTCTTGCTGGTGCACTGTATTTTGCCTGTCTTTCGTTAGCCTGACGTCGTGTTCTACCGCCGCCGTGATTTGTTATTTCACTTGCAGAACCTACTTTTTGTATTGATTGGATTAAGGCTTGTTATCTTAGGCTGCATGCTGTAAAGCTTAGAAACACAAAATGTGTTAACTGTACCCCACAGCGGCAGCTAAAACCGATTCCGCTTCTGCCTCGAGCACGCTAGCGATATACACATTTTATTGCGAAACCCATCGACTATTCATTCCTCTGCTGTCACGATGAGAAGCAGCCAGCATAGAATGCGGTAGCCGTCATTCTGTTCGATGAACAAAGCAACACACTGCCGAAGGTGTTATAAATTTTTAGGTAAAAAGCTAGCAGCAAAGAAAGATACATACACCTACAATCCAGGAGGGCACGACCATCTTACGTGAAAACCATCGTGGGTTGTTAATTTTCGCTTATTATGGGCTGTATTGCATTGCTTGAGTTATCAAGGGTGTGGCAGCACGTTTTACCATCATGATCACGTTTCCGAAAACAGCTGTGCTATAGATGGCTCTGAGGCGACGGCGCATATTGTAACAACTGACTCATTCCAAATTGCTTATTGACAATGAAGCCAGTGAAGTGTTCTGCGGCGCAAGCACTGCTCTCGAAGGTGCGAACATGGCTGCTCGATGGTTCAACGTTAGCTCGCCGAGGGGGCGTACCGTGCTGCCAGAGGATGGCGTGGCTGAAGTATCGGCCGCGCGTGTGCAAGTCCTCGGCGGCGATGAGCAGCAGATAGGCGCCCATGCAGAGGTCGGCGAAGGCCAGGTTGCACATGAGGAACTTGGAGACACTTAGGCGGCCACTGAGCAGCACCAGGAGCACGGCCAAGTTACCGGCCACGGCAGCCACCACCACGAACCAGACGGCCACGCGCAGCACCACCGTGCCCATCACGTCTTCGCACGGGTTGAACGCATCTGGCGCCGGCAGGCACTGCACCCGCCGGCTGGCCAGCTTGCCGCACGTCACCTGCGCCGCGAACAGCGAGACAACTCCGTCTGAGGTGCCTGCCTGAGGCTTTCGTGTGGTTACTTCACGTTGCAAAGGACCGGTTATCTCTGTCGGCCCATGGACGTGTAAGCTTAAGTGCGCTGTGGCAATGCAGTTTTTTTCTTTTTTCGAGCACCAAGTAATGTATTCATGACCATTTATGCTGGCTGTAGCGAGTCTCGAATGCCAACAGGCATAAGTAAGCACGCAACCTGAGTGGCAATCATCCAGCTGTGTCTTTCTATGCTGAGACTTATCGTACAGTCTTGAGAGATTTATTCAACATGGCAGATAAATTCTTCGAGCCGTTCGGTTACGCAATGTTAAATTTGTGAACCGGGCGCGGCTGTTTTACGCGAAACAAGAAAACCTGAGTGCTAAAGATTTTCGGGGATTGGCGCTCCTAGTGGCCGGATGCCTTCACCGCAACAGACGGCACGCACACTAAAACGCAAACAGCAGTCAAGGACACGGGCTGCGCGAACACTGTGGGCCCCATACTGCGCGTAAGTGGAAGCGACAAAGAAAGAAACTGAACAAAAAGGGCTCTCAATATTTTTATGCGCCGCGGAGAAGGGGGGGACAACCCCAGCAATCCCTGCATCGCAAAATGTCGCAATCGGCACACGTGAGTGCCTTTATGCGCATTTGAAATGAGAGAAGAAACCTCATGACGATATGCAGCAACATTTCACCGTTCGTTATTTCGTCTGAGCTAAACTTTCTGCATAATAATAATAATAATAATAATAATAATAATAATAATAATAATAATAATAATAATAATAATAATAATAATAATAATAATAATAATAATAATAATAATAATAATAATAATAATAATAATAATAATAATAATAATAAAAATAAAAATAAAAATAAAAAAGCCTTCTTGCTGTAGAGTATGTTCTATAATCTTCGTTCCATCAGATCGAGGAGTTCTTGAGCCAAAGGCATACTTCAGGCTCCTTTAACGATCAGCCGAGTTCGGTCTACCGCTCAATAGCCACTTTCACTAAACGCCAATGCCGGATTCCGTGCAAGCTTTTTTTGTCACATCCTCTCCTTTATTATTATTTTTTTTTTTCGACAGGAAGGGGGAGGGATCTAGTAATGATAAGGGCACGATGTTGGCGCCAGGAACTTGTTTTGACGGTTTCTGTCGGACGCCATTCTTTGTTATTGCTTGTGTCAGGGAGAGCAAGCTTATTCTTCTGACCAAAATATCCCATGGGAAAGCATTGGGGCCGTAAAAACGGTCTCTCGCTATCGTGCAAGATCATTGGAACGATCGGCCCAGTCGGACGCCGAGGCGTTCGGCCTCATCGATGCTAAGGGCGCGCCGACTGAGACACTTCTCCGCTCCTTCAAATCTGGACCTTTGTTTATTTACTTGCATACGAGTGTTGGCGTTATTCGTAACTGTAGTGTATCAGCATATATCAACAGATAATAGGGGGAGGTGTAGAAGGTCACCTCGCCCACATCACTATGTATCGCGGATAATATAGCTTTACAGAGTGAATGAGAGAGAGAAATAGAGGGAAAAAAAAAAAAAGAGTGTAATACTGATACGCGGTGATGGCTTCTGGGTACCTGGCGAACTAAGATCATCCGTTGAAGAACTCACCGCGCGGATAAAACGCTTAAACGTGGGCTGTGCGTTTAATGTACAGTCTCTGTCAAAAGTTTAGAGCCCAGGGGGCCTGTTTCTGAGTCAGTTTAAGCGGCTTGTAATGCATTTCCAGTGTTCCGAATCTGTTGATGGTAAGAATATGTTTTGTCCTAGCCTCTACAGTGGGAAGGACCTCCACTACGAGGCTCAGAAAGCAGACCTCATGGGCTCTACGCGTTTGACAAAGGCTGTACGTAAATGGGAACCACACAACGTTGTGGAAGAACAATTGCTAGCGGGATCACAGTCAGGGCTTTTGTATGCCCTTTGAACAAGATTACTGATCCGCCAGCGAATCGACGCAACAATAAAATAACATTATGAGGGCCGAACTTGGCTCACGATAAATGCCATGAATGCTAAAGGAAGAAAAAAGCGCAATAATAAAATAGGGAACAAAACTGGCAATTTTGTCAAAATGCGGCAGCAAATATAGAAGAGCGCAGTGCCAACAGCTCTGGATAGTTTAGGCTCACCCCCTCACTTCATTTTATTAATCCTGAACTTTCTGCATGGCCAGCAGTGATGGATCCATCCTATGTACTAAGCATATGGGATGGATGAACGTCGCGAAGCGAATAACTTCCCATTCTGATTTTTTTTTTGGTACAGGTTATTCCGTATAGAATGTTTCACTATTTTGCTATTTTCTTAATACTATATTCGCAGTACCACTTAGCAACTTATTTTGTTTAAAGGCAACCCATAGAATTGATACGTGGGAGCAGGTAGAATGAAGGGATGTGGCTATGAAGAAAACAAAAGAGAAAAAATAACGCCTCACCGAAAGTGACTTGGCCATAAATAGGATTCATTCAAGCGGGAAATCATCTTTACATGCAAGAGCAGTGCTATATTTTGTGATTGCAGCCATATGCGAAAAAATGGTGATGTTCGTGACTTGAAGAGTGGTGGCTGTGTGAATGAAGGGACGGTAGTTGGGCACGTCAATGCTAACTGTTCCTGGCCTGTTAGTGAAGCGACGTGATTGGAAAAAAACGCAGATAAACACGGCATACCAAGCATAGAAAGGCAGAGCGCGGGAGCTCATGTAATGAGTTTTCCTGTGTCTTCTTTCAATTTAGTGCCACCACCTATGCTAGTTCAGGTACAGTAAACAGTGTTGCTCACGATGCCTTTCCCACCACCATCAATTATTGGTCAGGTCTCCTGTGCATATAATGGAACATTTAGATTCGTTATAAACACTATTCGGTATATACTCGCCCTTGCATCTGGGACTATAGAGCTATATTCAGACTTGGAATTTTGCATACAGCACGAATCGTCATGGCACTACATGTGATGGGACTGCACTATAACGTCGCTGGTCCTATACTGTAGGGCGCAGATGCTGATAGCAAATAGAAGAGGGTTTGTACAGACGAATTTCCGCGTTATAACGACAATAAAACAAATGCCACCAAAAATAGAACTAAAATTAGCTAGAAAAGACCAGAAAAGACCAAATACTGGTGTTATACCTAACCGCCTCCGCAGATGACTCCAAACGTAGCCCTTTAATCATGCGTCTATATTACGCGACATGCACCCTGCATATTTCAGTAAAGAATAACGGTTCTGCGGGAAGAAAGCAGGTCTATATCACACGGAGTGAGCCTGGCAAGAAATTCGGGAAAGATAATAATTGATCAGCCAGCGACAGAGGGGAGGAGGTGGCTCTTTCCGGCTCGATCCTCGGGGAGAGTACGGAAACTTGCGATAGCCACTTGAATGCCGGATCTCATTTACATTAATCCTTCGCCCCATACCATCACTAAAACATATTCACAACACCCTTCTCTTTTTCGGCACGAACACTACGGACTTGAATCGAACGGCGGGACGATTTCTAAAACGAAATTTTATCGTTGGTAAATGCTTCGTTTGATGCCGAACATAGTCACGAAGACGCCGAGAATCATTTTTTGGGATCTGCGTATATGTTCTAAGAATAGTGGGCCCTCACTGTCACCGCGCCGGCCACCAACTCAAAGGAGGTTATACCACGTCTTCAGCCATGACGCATTTCAGGCTGTAACTTTTTTTTTTTTTTTAGTTCCACAACGCATACACAGCAGTTGTTCTGGATCGTGAGGTCTAGTAAGGGTGCACCATAATAAACTGAGTGAAGGTCAAAGGCTTCACCGTCAATCCCGGTGTGTGTCCGAACTCAAACCCTTCGATATTCCTGTGCATAGCGCGTGAGTCGCCGAAAAGAAAAGAAAGAAGGAGGAGGATGAGGAGGAGTAAACACTTTGAATAACAGACTTAATTGTAGACGCCTAAAATCGGACCATGACAAAGATAAAAGTATGACTGATACTTGGCCCAGAAGTATGGACGTCATCTCTTTGCCACGCATAATTTATTTTTCTCTTTCCATATTCGATTGCCTGCCGCGATCTAATTCCGGCTGCTCCTTGTTCGACGGGCCTTTTTCTGCTTTATTTTCTAGAGCCTTGTTCATGAAAACGGCAGCGACGCCACATAAAGAGTTTCACATGCAATAAGGGCAGCAATAACATCGGCCCGGTATGTATGTCCACGAAGTCGTTCGTTTTGATCATTTTTTTGGGTGCGCTAAGCTGAAGCGTGCGTCTGAAAGTGTTTTCTTGTATTTAAGCTCTAACAAAACTGCTAGGAGAGGCAGTTGTGAGAAAATACCGCCATTAAAATTCCTGCTGCACGAGTGGGGACCAGCGAACTGAAATATTGGAGTGAAATTTCCATACGGCCGTATAATCCTAAAGTTTGACTGGAGTCAATTCGATACTCCGCTTAATTGGACCCAGGCACAAGGTTACGGCTGCCCCATATTTATAGACATGTCCAAGCGTTTTCACTCTTGCAATTAAAGAAACGGCCTCCGTCAGATATTTCGTCCTGATAAAAAGCAACTGCAGCACCATCTTCTTACTCGTGGATTCCTAGAAATTGAGCTTCGAGATTTTGATTTTTTGACCTTAGAAAAATTATTAAGCTGCCTATTCCATGCGATGCTGCCACATTGGCCTATAAAGATACTTGCTTCCTGTATTCGACCAGTGCCCCGTAATTCAGGTTGCTCGTCGTCCTGCGAGCAACATTTACTGGGGCGACGGACGCGCCTGTTGGGTCGCCATGGTTATCGTGAACAGTGGGAATGCAGATACAGGTCAGCTTTGAACTGGTTTTAAGGGCGGAAAACTTTATGAAATTCATCCGGGCTCAGTCTCGCCTTGCTTGCACAATGATGCCCTATAATCATGAATTGCGTTTACCTCCCATTCACGAACAACCGCAGCCCACATAGTCGGGAAACCGTTGCCAGCCGAACATGAAGCCGAACTTATCTTGAACACGGCAAAACTTCGTCTGAAGGGTGTCGAGGAGAAAAAACTTTACCCTAATACAGCCCAAGCAAAATATGAACCGGGGGCGGCGCGCAACCAGGGGTGGCGTTTCTGAAGTCTGATATATCCCTCGCCTGTCGCGGCAACCTCTCTCGCGATATGTCCTAACTAGCAGTGGCACGTGAGCCGTGTTTCAAACAGTCGATTTTTGATGCGAACATATGTAAGACTGTAAAGAGCGGGTGGCGCGTTATACAGCGCAAGCGTGAGACGCTGAGTGCTCACCCAGAAAAAAAAAAAAAAAAAAAAAAAAAATATATATATATATATATATATATATATATATATATATATATATATATATATATATATATATATTAAGAAAGTGACTGGACGCGGTGGCACGTTAAGCCCTAAACGCGATGAAGGAAGCCGAACGCACTGTTGAGATAAGGCCAACGGTCTCGGATGCTCGAGCCGCGAAGGCAGCGGGGGAGACCATGCACGCTTCCTATAGCTACAACATATGCGGCACACCTGGAAGCCTAAAAAGCCAACACACGATTTCGGAGATATTTCCATATATGAACCGCCCTATAAAGCGCTACGCCTTTCTCAAAATTTACTTCATGCATACATCTACTCTCGGTGACGAAACATGATATTTTAGTTGCTATTTTAGAGCGAAAAAGTGTGGAACGAACAGTTTCGGAGCCAAATGTTTTTAGAAGTTTCCATTGCTCATCCAACTGGAGATACATGAAACTGCCATCCATTGCGTTGGGGTGCTTTGCGCCTCTATAGCATGACTTTAAATAGCATAAAATAATGTTTTTCGTGCAACTTTCTCAGTTTCTGAACACTTTTCAACCATTGTGTGAATTAAATTTGAGTCTCGAATGCCTGCTACGGCTATACATAGAGAAAAATGCCCCTAAATGTTTTCAGTGTCGGCACGCAAAATACTAGAATGTGTGAAGGAAGGAATGGTGGTTGGCGCTAAGTCGGCTCCGTATCTATACAGGCTTCTGATCCTCATAGAGGGACACTTTTAATTTCTTTAAAGACTAAAATAAGCTATGAAAGCCCGGTAACTACACTATTTAGACACAAGCACATTGTTTGTGATTGTAATCGTCATTTCGATGTTAAATGTAGCTAATATGTCGAACCTTGTTACGTGTCGGAAAACTTTTAAGCCTACTGAGCTTTTCCCAGTCATCATCTACGAGCGTGGCTGGTGGAAGGAAGGAGCAGGACTATCCTTGCAAAGAGAACTGCAGCTTTTGGAGGTTGATGACTCTTTTCTGATGAGGCGTTCGGAAGAATTTGTTGATCTCTTAATGGGCCCTCAGGGAGAAAGGGTTGACCTTTTCCCATAGATTTAATGAACTTGTATTACTATTTGTTGCATCAACAGCTTATAGAATGCATCATACACCGCATTAATCAATATGAAGCAGTCCCTTTTAGAGCGTTAGCTTATACTGCTGCCAGTCATGAAGGTCATCTCATGTCGCAATTAGACATTAAGTGCGGCGCGTGGAGCTGGCGGTGCCCTGTTCTTCTTCTTCCTCTTCTACTGAAGCTGCTTCGCTTATTTTTGTACCTCTCACACCTGTTGCTTCGTATCCTTCATACACCGGTCCCATGATTCCCGAGCTCTCATGATTTGAGCTAACTCTTGACATTCGGTTCAGCAGCATTAAGTGATTGAGCCCCCCCCCCCCCCCTTTTTTTTTTTAAATGAATTTGTTGCGTCATTTCATGGCTTCTACAATGTATTGCGTCCTTGTATATTTCGTCAACTGTTGTAAATTGAAATGCTAAGGTCTGTCTGCAAACAAATAAGAGGTGAATTGGCTCAAGTATGGCTAATGAATGCCCTTAGTGACTTGCACCTTGCTAGCCTGGACAGAAAGCTCAAGAGTATCCCGACAGGAGGCAGGTAATTATATCATCAAGATTTGTGGATGTATACTTGGTCATGCTTAGGCAGAACAACACAAAGACCTTCGCGAGGCAGCAGAGAGCACGATGTGCGCTTTTTCAAGTGTCTGGAACCGCTGACGATTATTCATGAGCTTCCGGCACGGGCCACCATTAGTTATCTAGACATAAACGTCTTTTCTTGAAATGTATTTGATGGATGTAGGAGCCTGTAGCAGTTAAGTTTCTCTTTCTTTCCTTCTCTCTTGCTTTATTGATTTCTATTGAAAGTTACGGAGGAGGCCTAGATGAAAGCTGCTAGTGGGCAGCTTGACCCCCTTCACAAGCAGCAGCTCGGATAAGAACGGCATACTGAGTATAGCAGGACGCCTTCATAAATGAAGTAATTCGTTAAAATGATCAAAAATATGCTCAAAATAAATATTTAAACATGAAAATGGCACACGTTGATTTAAAGAAATTATTCAGGCATAGTGAAGAGAGAATGAATAGAAATCATATTATAATGTTTACACAGCCGTACTTAAGTATAGGTAGTAGCCCTTAATTCCTGAACGGTTTATGGTTTGGATATCAGGATCCCCAGCCGAGAGTACAAGTACTACTCCACGCTGGACTCGTGAGAAAACGATCGTTATTCTCCTTGTCTAACGTGCGCGGATGATAGTAGTGAGGGACGGCGTTTCAAGTAGATAATGATTATAGTAGCAGTGGCGTAGAGGTAGAACATCTGCCTCGCATGCAAGAGGACCGTGGTTCGAATCCCGGTGCCTCGCAATTCTCTGCCGGATTAAAAAAAAGAACAGACAAATCCGCATGTCGATGGAATTGCATAAACAGGTTTAGGGTGCGACCTGATGCCGATAAACACCTCCGGCAACGCACCCCCGCACCAGAACAGGAGCTGGCCACCCTGGTGCAGTAATTGGCCGCTACCTCCCATGATTAGTCCTATAAAACCCCGGCTCTCAGTCACCAGCGGCTGCGGAGCAACTCACCACGGCGGCGGTCAGACCTGTGACGCAGCGGGGGGTGCTAAGAATTTCTGGCTCCGCTGGACAGGCCGCCATTAAAAACTGACACTAGCAACATTTAACGCTAGAACCCTAGCTAGTAGGCCTAGTTTAGCAGTGCTGTTAGGGGAACTAGAGGGTGTGAAATGGGATGTCATAGGGCTTAGTGAGGTTAGGAGGCCGACTAAGGACGGGCGTGTACTGTGTTATAGAGGTTTACCGGAGAGTCGAGAACTATGAGTAGATCTCCTTGTCAGTAAGTATATAGCTGGTAATATGGACGAATTCTATAGCACTAATGAGAGGGTGCCAGGCGTCGTAATTAAGCATAATAAGCGGTATAAACTGAAAGCTGTACATGTTTACGCACCTGCATGTCATGATGACCAGGCAGTTGAAAGCTTTTACGAAGATGTAGAATCGGCAATGCGGTAAGTAATACCGCACGACCATACTGTACTAATGGTCGACTTCAATGCTAAGGTGGGGAAAAAGGCAGGAGACCAGGCAGTGGGTGACTATGACATTGGTTCTAGGAATAGCAGGGGGGAGTTACTAGTTGAGTTTGCAGAGCGCAGTAACCTATGAATCATGAATACCTTCTGCAGCAAACGGAAGAACCGGAAGTGGACATGGAAAAGTCCTAATGGGGGACTAAAAATGAAATTGACTTCAGACTGTGTTCTAACCCCGCCATTATGCAGGATGTAGAGGTAATCGGGAAAGTGCGATGCTGTGACCACATGATGGTAAGGACTCGAATTAGTCTAAATCTGAAGAGGGAACGAAACAGATTAGCAAGAAAGAAGTCCATCAACGATTTAGCGGTGAGGGGGAGGGCAGAAAAATTCAGAATCTCCCTACAGAATAGATATTCAGCTCTAACCGAGGATGACGACGTTAGCCTAGAAGCCATGAACAATAATTTTAGAAATATCATTACTGAGTGCGCTGCAGAAGTAGGCGATAGTATAGTTAGAGTGGATACCGGTAAGCTGTCTAAGGAGACGAAAGATTTGATTAAGAAACACCAAAGTATGGAAGCTTCCAATCCTACAGACCAGAAAGAGTTGGCCGAGATATCAAAGCTAATCAATAAGCGCAGAGTGGCCGATATAAGGCAGTATAACGTAGAGAAAAGCATGCTGTAAAGAACGGGGAAAGCCTTAAAGCGGTGAAGAAATTGAGCTTATGCAAAAATCAGATGTATGTGCTCAAGGACAAGGCGGGCAACGTCATCACGAATATGGACAAGATAGTCAAAGTAGCCGAGGAATTCTATACTGATCTCTACAGTACCCAAAGTAGTCAGGACAATAATGAGATTGGCAGTAGTCAAAAGCAGTCAGACGTTCAGTGACGAAGGACAAGGTCAAGAAAGCGTTAGAGACTATGAAAGGGGGGAAAGCAGCTGGAGAGGATCAGGTAACTGCAGATTTGTTGAAGGAAGGAGGGGGGGGCGGGGTGGAGGAAAGGATATCGTGCTAGGAAAACTGGCCTCCCTTGTATACAAAGTGCCTGGTGTCATCAAGGGCACCGGAACCATGGAAGAACGCAAACATTATCTTAATTCATAAGAAAGGGGACGCTAAGGACCTGAAAAATTAGTCCAATCAACTTACTGTCTGTTACGTATAAGACATTTACTAAGGTAATCGCTAATAGAATCAGGACAACCTTAGACTGCAATCAAGCAAAAGCTCGAGCTCGTTTTCGGAACGGGTACTGAACTATCGATCATATCCATACCATCAACCAGGTGATAATAAAATGATCGGAATATAACCAGCCCTCACATTCATTGATTACAAAAAAAGCTTATATATATATATATATATATATATATATATATATATATATATATATATATATATATATATATATAATTGTTCTGCACAAAGAAAGTAACAAAATTTCTATAAAGAAAGGTGTTCGGCAAGGAGACACAATCTCCCCAGTACTATTCACAGCTTGCTTAGAAGAAGTATTCAGACACTTGGAATGGGAGCAGTTAGGGATAAGGGTAGATGGAGAATATCCCGGTAATCTGCGATTGGCTGATGACATTGCCTTGCTAAGTAACTCAGAATGATTGATGACCTAAACAAGCAAAGTAGAAAGGTAGGCTTGAGAATCAATATGCAGAAGACTAAGGTAATATTCAACAGCCTCGGGAAGGAACAGCAGTTTACATTAGGTAGCGAAGCACTGGAAGTAGTAGGCGAATATGTCTACTTAGGACAGGTAGTAACCGCAGATCCGGACCATGAAAAGGTAATAACTAGAAGAATAAGATTGGGATGTTGGGATGGAGCGCATTTGGCAAGCACTCGCAGATTATGACTAGCAGCTTACCGGTATCGCTAAAGAGGAAAGTATACAACAGTTGCATCTTACCTGTACTCACCAATGGGGCTGAAACGTGGAGGCTAACCAAGAGAGTTCTACTTAAGTTGAGGACAACCCAGAGGGCTATGGAACGAAAAATGGTAGGGGTAACGTTAAGAGATAGGAAGAGTGCAGAGCGGGTCAGGGAAATAACTCAAGTTACTGACATTCTAGTGGAAATCAAGAAGAGGAAATGTGCATTGGCAGGGAATGTAGCGCGAAGCGAGGATAACCGATGGTCGAAAAAGGTAACAAATTGGATACCAAGGGAAGGAAGGCGTAGCAGGGGGCGGCAGAAAGTCAGGCGGGCGGATGAGATTAAGAAGTTCGCAGGCGCCCATGCAGATGCAGTTGGCACAGGACCGGGTTATTGGAGGTATGTGGGAGAGGCCTTCGCCCAGCAGTGGGTATAGTCAGGCTGATGATGATGATGATATGATTATGATGATAATGACAATAATGATGCAGTTAGTGAAATCAGTTCTGGGATGCCACTTCCGCGATTTCCGATCTTAAGGAGACTTAAGTGCAGTCCTTTAATTGTTTGTACCACATGCTAAATGGAGGTAGTTGATGGTCGAGGCAAGCAATGCAATATAATGCAGCGTTTTAGCAGGGTTAAGGCACATGTGCCTATTGTGAATTTGCAGCATACCAGCTGTACTGTTGACTTCTTGAGGAAGAAATATCTGCGTGGTCATCACATTGTAAGCTGCTGGAGAACGTTAGAAAACAAATTTTGTTTCACAACCCCCATAATACATAGAATCGAATATTGTTATGAGATTCAATGATTTCCTTATCTTGAGTTGGCAAAATCACAGCTTTGGTTTTATTGCAGTTAACAAGTACGCAATTTTCTTTTGACTTGACAGAAAGCCGATAAAGGAGCTCATTTTTTATTTGCAACAAATTTGTGTATTTGTAGGACAATAAAAAATACTTGCGTCATCTGTTTACATTACAAATTTTGCTTGTTATAATGAACAAATGCTAGATTATTGACCTAAAATTTGAAAAGCAGCGTCCCGAGAATACTTCCCTGTGTTGGGCGTCAAACACTTCTTTTTTTGTTTGTAATTTTACTTTTTTTATCGAAATACACTGCCGCCCGTTTTTGAGGTGGGATGATAAAAACAGAACTGGTGCTCCCCTTATGCTTTATTATTCTAGTTTAGTTAGGGGGACATTGTGATTGAAGTGTTCAGAAGCTTGTGTGTAATCAAGAAATTTACTGATAGCTAAAACCTTTTCAAAGTTTTTTAATATGTACTCTTTCTTATCTAGTAGTGCCAGTTCTGTGGACTTGTGCCTCTGGAGTGTTTACTGCCCTTCATTTATAAGCTGGTGTCTTCTGCAAAATGATGACAGCTGATGGCGGATTGTGAATATTTCCAGCTTTCTGGTACATCTTTTATCTGAGAGGAAACCGTTAGAGAGTATTAGACACTGTTATGCGCATGCTGATGGCAATTATATAGTGCTTTTGATGCGTTTTAAAAATTTTCTTCTAAAGTTTTTTTTGGTATTCTGATGCTATAGGTTAATCTACGTTATTCTCCGATGCTCTAAGTTAATCAAAATAATTATGAGGCAGCTGTGAGATATTGTACAATTATTTTATGATAATATTTATAGAAATGGACCGAGTACTTAATGTGTTGAAGAATTTTTCTTCTGAAGCTTGTCCTGCCCTCACAGGGGGCAATTAATACTACTATGGCAAACCGATGGGCAGCGTTATAGCAAGAAAACTGTAAGGCTGCCGGAGGATAATCTGCATATATATATATTATTAGTTTAGCTGCAGGTTTACATTGTGAGAATAATTGTGTTCAATAAATGTTTCGCGGAATGTGTCCAAAACATCAGGATATGCGTGAAAGCTGAAATCGCTCAACATGCATGCAGTTAATGCAGGACTATGCGTGTATGGTCTGGTATGGTATGGCACATGGGGTTTAACATCCCAAAGCGGCCCCTATGAACCCGCCGGGGTGGCGCAGTGGTTAGGGCTCGACTACTGTTCCCAAGGATGCGGGATCGAATCCTGGCCTCTGTGGCCGCTTTTCACCGGAAGCGACACGTAAGGCGCCCGTGTGCTGTGCGATGTCAGTGCACGTTAAACAACCCCAGGTGGTCGAAATTTCCGGAGTCCTAGTGCGTCTCTCATAGCCCGAGTCGCTTTGGGACGTTAAACCCCACAAACCAAACCAAACCAAACCATGGCCTATAGGACGTCGCAGTGGAAGGTTCCTGATTAATTTCGACCCCATTGGTCTCTTTAGCGTGTCCTGAAAGGACGGAGTACACGGCCGCTTAACGCTTCGCTTCTGTTAAAACGCTGACGATGTGGCCGATGTTGAACCCGTGCCCTCGGGCTCAGCAGCTGAGAATCTCACCGGGCGGCCATCGCGTCGAGGCATGAGTGAATGGAAGCGACCTTATATGCTGCTTTTCTTAACACATATTAAGTAACACGAAGTAATAGTAGGAGGCGTGCAGTAGTAGCCATTTTAAGTTGATGGCGCGGCGTCATCTTGGGCCATAATGAGTAAAAATTAAGGGGATTTTGGTTAAATTCTAAAAGTGGCGTTTAAATTACATTGGCCAAACGACGCTCTGTCGTCTAAGGCGTCAATAAATTAATTACAAGTCGCTAATATCCCCGTTTTTTTTTTTTTTTCAATCCTTTTGGAATCCTTTTTGAAGCCACAGGGTCATTCGCAAGTCATTAGGCAGTGTTCAAAAACTAGTCAGGAGAGCTGTAACAGTCCACCTCCTCTTCGTTCAGCTTGGTTCTCTACCATGGCTCATTGCTCCCATTGATGTCGGGCATCAGAGAAGACTGGTCGCGACAGAAACGCACTTGGTCACACTTTGCTGCATAACACGCCCACATCACGATCCGACGCCCCCACGAATGACTGATCATGAAGACGCGTTTCACACCCCTGACAAGGTTAGATCGTCACGAGTGCCTTATCAGGAAAGAAACGGGGTGCTGAGTGTGTGACCAACTGGCGCTGCGTCATCGGTGTGTCCTAGCCGGACTGGATCGTCACCACCGATATCTTGACAAGGCCCCAAGCAGCTTACGTCACGACTAAGAATTGGCGATGAAGGGCCAACAAATGTAGCAGCGAGCGCAGATCTGAGTCGAGTCCCGGGGTATGCCCTCGCCACTTTACCCAAAGCCCGTACACGCTGATTCATTTCCTGACCCTCTATTTCCCACGCGCTGTTGTGACGTTCGCTGCGGGGAGAGGTCATGCCCAGGCCTTGTTAGATCCTCGGTGGTGACGACTGGAAGCGGCGGCGCCCCGACCAGCCGTGCCTGGGATTGCACAGTTGCTTCCCCATCTGCTAACGCTTTCTTCACGACCACGGTACAAACTTTGTAAATAATGGCACACAGTGGTCTCGACGTCGTCACGGCCAAATGAAATGGGTGCTTATAAAATACGGTATTGATTTCGCTTCCCCTTCACGATGGCTCCGCAGGATCAGCTGTCTAATATTTTCTGTATTGCTCTATGCTAGAGGTGAGACACTGCGATGTTCCAGTTCTCCATTTAATTTCGTTGTCATCGCACATGCAGTTCTCTTTCGCGCCCAGTGAATATTGTTTTTGTTTTAAAGAAGGACCGTATGGAAGTCACAGAAAGTTCAGATCAGTGTCACCCTCTGCACAGCCATATGGTGTTGGGCAGGGCTGCTCGTGAATTTGCATGCAGAACTCAGCTTCCAGCGCACCAGCTAGCGAGAGAGCGAGCGAGTGAGAGTGCAGTCATCGCAGCTCAGCTCGCGCGTGTCAACTGCCACGTCAGCGATGCATGATAAGCGAGCCAAATCCTACTTATTTACCTCCAATCCTAGATCCTGCACCAGA